>NW_025054938.1:0-8624 GCF_019279795.1 Protopterus annectens
GAGACTAGATCTATAAACTCCTCAGCCAGATGAGTCACCCAAGACTTAGATGGGCTGGACCCAAAAGCTTCCAGGAACATTGACTCCTTCTGGGAAGGGGTACTGGAGGACCAGTGGAGATCCTGGGGACTCCTCCCCTCCATCAAAGTCAGTGTTTTATGTGAGAGACTTCTGAGAGGAGTCTATCTGCCTCCTCTTGCACATTCCTTTACAGGGGACCTCCTCAGTGGAATGGTATGCAGATGTGTTTAAAGAGAGGTGAAAGTCCTTGAGGGGGACTGTCTGGCGACTTGCTAGGGCTGGGTGTCCCTTTGTGTTAGGTCTGTAAGGATCACAGCTTGTATCCAATGGCATCAGGGCTGTAGGAGCCAAAGAAGAAAGAGTAGCCATATTTCTCAGATGAAAGAAGACCCTCTCCACCACCTCAAAGGCAGAAGGATCAAGAGAAGTTGTAGCTGACCACACCAGCCCCCAAGGTTCAGATGGTACTGTGCCCCGACCCTGCCTGCATTTCTGCCTTGAAGGGAGAGTCAGACTCTAGCTGCCCAATACCAAAGCCCCCAAAGGGCAAGAATGGCTTCAACAACCTTGGCGTTGAACCAAGCCCTCCGGACCCAGCACTGATGCTTTGAATCCAAGACTTGTCCTGGTGCAAGGGAATTTGGACTGGACAAGTCAGGACCACAGTTGGAGTGGAAGACCTAGCTGTTTTCAGATCTGCTGTAGCCCCTCTTGGGGTTCTCATATCCAACGACTCCGAAATCACCAGATGGATTGGAGAAGGCGAAATCACAAGTTGAGAAACAGTAGGGAGGCTCATGGATCTGGGATAACACCCATCTGAAAATGAGCTCTGAGGAACTTCCTCATCATCCTATCAACTTCAGCTTCAGACAGGCTCAAGGAGGACCTGATGGAGGAAGTAGCAGATTGGGGCAGAGACTCTGTCTTCAGGGTTACTTATAGGAAGGGAGAATGCAGTTGAGGAGAGACAGGTTGTAGAGAGAAACCTGTGTACTGGGTCCTAGGAGACTTAGAGTCTGTAAGTGTTGAATCTAAAGGTGTTGGATCTGACTGTTTCTGCTTTGGATCCAAGTGTGTCGGATCTGACTTCTTTTGATCTTTAGCAGGAGGCTCCAAAGTAGAAGCTGACTTGTTAGAGCAGGTTGGAGACCACTTTTTAGATTTGCTTGCCTCCAAAGAGGCCTTAGATGTTTTTGCAGGAGTTTGAGCCCCTGAAAAAGAAGAGGAAAAAGTGGGTAAGCCCTTTAGCACCAGTTTGCTATGTTGGTCACTAATTAACTTAGAATTAAATCTAGCACATATGGAGCACTTGATATTTAAATAGGCAGTACCCAGACAATAAATGTAGTCCCTGTCAGCATCAGAATTAGTGTTCTTCTGCCCACAAGAAGTGCATTTCTTAAACCCAGTGGGTTTGTCAGCCATTGGCTAAAAAGTAGAAAAAGATAGCACAGATTTATTTATTATTTTTGAAAAGTACCAGCAATGGTTAGGGAAAGGAATTACCCTCTAAAAGGTAGGAAGAAGTGAAAAAAGACAAGAGAGAAGTATCAACAATGGTGTTAAGACTACTGCAGGTAGAATAGAAGGAAAATAAATTATATTGTGACAGAAATCTGATAAAAAGTAAGGCAAGGGAGGAAGAGGTGGCTAAAATATCAAAGGTTTTGAGAAGGTTTCAAAGAAAATTACACTCATTGTAATTAAAATACACCTCAAAGCTCTGCAAGAAGGATCCACATCTGTTGCAATAAGGCAGCAAACGAGATCTGAGGTATTACAAGGTGATCGGGGCATTATGGATAACGGGAGGAGTTCGAGATTTGGGTCTGAGAGTGTAATGAATGTGGCTGAGCCAGATCCAAGTTCGGATCAGAGACCCTTCAACTGAGGAATGAATGAAAAGGACAACATCAGAGTCACAGAAAATGTGACTGGGTCTGTATTTTGATATTTTCTTGTGTGTTTATGTAGTTTACTTGATATTACAGTAGTATTTGCTGTAATTCCTTTTGAGCATGCCTAGTATAATGATGTAGTAGTCGATGTGCACTGCTTAGACCTCTAAGTAATGAATGCCATGAGATATTTGTTGTCATTTCTTGTTCTTTGTCAAGACTTAATTTAAATTAGCCTCCGGGACGTTGGCTTTGCAATGGAGTTAGTGACCTATAAGCAGATTTTTGCCTCTGATTTTTGGTCTGTTTCTCATAAATTTGTGGTTTTCTGGCAAATTATTGGCTAATCATTGAGAGTTGAAATCATAAAAATAATGACAGTCATTTAAGTTTCAGACTTCATACCCTTCAGAAAATTCATGCTAATGCAAAACCTGTTGTTCTATCTACTTTCTAAGTTTGTAAGAGCAATATTTAAAAAATGTCCCTATTTTTGGGCCTTTGCCCCCCCCCCATTATTTATGGCTTTGTCCATATTTCTTGTTCTAAAAGGTTGAAAAGTATGGGATAACATTTGTCACAGACCAGTGTACATTTGCTGTATGTATGTGCAATTAATCTACAACAGGTCATTTACTAATTACTGCTTCACCTGGGTGTGTTATATGTTCCTGTACTGTCATACAATTCTTACTATTGTTTTTAACAAAGCTCATTTCAGGAGTATGTATTGTTACAATATACTGCATTCACATCTGTAGTTTAATACATTTATTCAACTCAGCATGTCTGGTTGGTACTTACACTAGGAATGTCACATGTCATAGCACTGATTACTGTAACACATCTGCATCGTAGCCACAAATAATTCTAGCCTGACGTGCACATTAGCTGTTTTATTAGTGGCATAATGCTGGCATGCACTCTTACTGTACACATGTCTTGTGTGTGACAGCTATCCATTTGTGATATACAAAAAACTACAGCCTATGCAAATCGATATACATCATGACATTCAGATAATAACCCTTTTGTCAGGGGACTGACTACACTTGATTTATACCTTGAGTTATGTGCATATTTGCATGTTCAACATTAGCATGACATATTTTGCATGCATGCATGCATTTCACATCTGCTATAGTTAAGCAAATGATATGTATATCAGATCATTATTTTATTTATTATTTATTTTACATTTGTTGACTGGGAGTAGTCCGACTGAGCTGCAAAATAGCTCTTTTTCAGCGGAGGCCCGGAGAGAAAAGCTCCAGAAAAATTATACAAGTAAAAACAATTACAGAGGCAATTACAATTTTTGCTGGTATTTACAACATTATACAAGTTACAATTATTTATAAATAATCATCAATAGTGGAGGTAATGTGAGAAATAGACATATTCTTACAGTCATAGAGTATTAGTTCAGTATAAACATTAGTTACATACAGGAGATGAAGTTGAGGGGAGGTATGTAGTTAAGCTGAGGGACAGGAAAAGTAAGTTTGACAGAAAAGTTGTTAATCTCTAACATATTGTGTATGAATGCTATATGTATGCTCTATTTGTTTATCTCGTGTACTGTATTGTATTGTGTATGAATGCTATATGTATGCTCTATTTGTTTATCTCGTGTACTGTATTGTATTGTGTATGAATGCTATATGTATGCTCTATTTGTTTCTCTCATGTACTGTATTGTATGAATGCTATATGTATGCTCTATTTGTTTCTCTCGCGGGTACTGTGTATTGTATTGTGTATGAATGCTATATGTATGCTCTATTTGTTTCTCTCATGTACTGTATTGTATTGTGTATGAATGCTATATGTATGCTCTATTTGTTTCTCTCATGTACTGTATTGTATTGTGTATGAATGCTATATGTATGCTCTATTTGTTTCTCTCATGTACTGTATTGTATTGTGTATGAATGCTATATGTATGCCTCTATTTGTTTCTCTCATGTACTGTGTGTATTGTATTGTGTATGAATGCTATGTATGCTCTATTTGTTTCTCTATGCAATTGTATTGTATTGTGTATGAATGCTATATGTATGCTCTATTTGTTTCTCTCATGTACTGTATTGTATTGTGTATGAATGCTATATGTATGCTCTATTTGTTTCTCTCATGTATATTGTATGAATGCTATATTTGTTTCTATTTGTTTCTCTCTCATGTACTGTATTGTATTGTGTATGAATGCTATATGTATGCTCTATTTGTTTCTCTCATGTACTGTATTGTATTGTGTATAGTATGGAATGCTATATGTATGCTCTATTTGTTTCTCTCATGTACTGATTGTGTCAATAGAATGCTATATGTATGCTCTATTTGTTTCTCATGTACTGTATTGTATTGTAAAATGAATGCTATATGTATGCTCTATTTGTTTCTCTCATGTACTGTATTGTATTGTGTATGAATGCTATATGTATGCTCTATTTGTTTCTCTCATGTACTGTATTGTAATGCGATGAATGCTATATGTATGCTCTATTTGTTTCTCTCATGTACTGTACTGTATTGTGTATGAATGCTATATGTATGCTCTATTTGTTTCTCTCATGTACTGTATTGTATTGTGTATGAATGCTATATGTATGCTCTATTTGTTTCTCCTCATGTACTGTATTGTATTGTGTATGAATGCTATATATGTATGCTCTATTTGTTTCTCTCATGTACTGTATTGTATTGTGTATGAATGCTATATGTATGCTCTATTTGTTTCTCTCATGTACTGTATTGTATTGTGTATGAATGCTATATGTATGCTCTATTTGTTTCTCTCATGAACTGTATTGTATTGTGTATGAATGCTATATGTATGCTCTATTTGTTTTCCATCTCTCATGTACTGTATTGTGTTGTGTATGAATGCTATGTATGCTCTATTTGTTTCTCTCATGTACTGTATTGTATTGTGTATGAATGCTATATGTATGCTCTATTTGTTTCTCTGCATGGTATTGTATTGTGTATGAATGCTATATGTATGCTCTATTTGTTTCTCTCGTGTACTGTATTGTATTGTGTATGAATGCTATATGTATGCTCTATTTGTTTCTCTCATGTACTCAGCATGTATATGAATGCTATATGTATGCTCTATTTGTTTCTCTCGTGTACTGTATTGTATTGTGTGTATGAATGCTATATGTATGCTCTATTTGTTTCTCTCATGTACTGTACTGTATTGTGTATGAATGCTATATGTATGCTCTATTTGTTTCTCTCGTGTACTGCATTGTATTGTGGAGCTTTTCTCCCCAGGCCTCTGCTGAAAGTGGACCTGTGTCCAGTCGGACTTTCCCAGTAGACAAATGTAAAATAAATAAATAAAGAAAATACTGACAGGCAAGGTCAAGACGGATAAAAGTGTTATAGCAGAAAAGAGTGGGAGTTAAAGTTAGGGGTAGTGGTCAGTTAGTGAGTAGTTTATGTATGCGGGGACAATTTATGGGGGGGTGTACAGAGGCAGGACCAGGATGTTCCTTTGCAGCTGTTTTAAATTGTTTGGGTTGAGTTATTAGTCTAATATGAAATGGAAGCTTGTTCCAAGCAATGGCAGCTGCTTTAAATTGTTTGGGTTGAGTTATTAGTCTAATCTGAAATGGAAGCTTGTTCCAAGCAATGGCAGCTGCTTTAAATTGTTTGGGTTGAGTTATTAGTCTAATCTGAAATGGAAGCTTGTTCCAAGCAATGAATGGTGGGATGATAGCTGTAATGGTTGCTACCCATTTTAGTACTAGGTTTGTGGATAGGTAGTAAGTCTTGGTCAGAGCTGCGGAGTGATCTAGTGGGAGTATAATGGGATATAAAGGAGGACAGGCTAGGGCAGTAGAAAGGCTGATATAATATAGAATGAATAATCTGAAACTGTGAGAGAAGAAGCAGATTAGGTAGTTCCAGCCAGTTTATGTGAGGCATAGTGATGAGTTTTATAAGTATGTTGGGCAGAGAAGCTGATTATCTTGTTATAGGTTGAGTTACGTTTTGCTAGGAGTGTGGTGTTAAGGCTTGTGAGTATTTGAGAACTGTACAGAAGACTGGGTAGTAGATAGGTATGAGATAGGGTTACTTTAGCTTTGTTAGTGAGGCATTTTCTGTTTCTGTAAAGAAGGCTTAATTTTTGATGGGTCTTCCTGATGCAGTTATTAATGTGCAAGTCAAATTTAAGTTGATTGTCTATAGTGACACCTAAGAGTTTGGTGCTGGTTTCAGCTATTATTGGAGTCTTATTGAGAGACAGTATAGTAAAAGTAGATCTGAGATGGGTAAGAGTTTTGGGGAGAAAGAGAAGGATTTTTTTTCAGGGTTTAGGATTAGCTGGTTACTGGTGAGCCAGCTTTCCATTGATGTAAAAGCAGCTTGAGTTTGAGAGATGAGACCAGAGGGAGAGTCAGAGACAGTAATTACTGTAGAGTCATCTGCATATTGTACAAGAGATGCCTGGGAGCAGGAAGCATAGAGTAGATTTGTAAAAATATGAAATAGCAGTGGACCTAAGATGGAACCTTGGGATACACCCATTTTTATGGGGAGGGAGGGGGGGAGAGTGCTGAGAGCCACTTCACTGACTGTGATCGATCAGAGAGATAGCTAGAAAACCAAGTGACAATAGCAGGAGAGAGAAGTTGAGATTAGTCAGTTTGGTCAGACGTAGAGAGTGAGAGACAGTATCAAAGGCTTTAGAAAGATCTAGGAATAGACAGGAGACAAGTTTGTTGTTATCACAAGCCAGGGATATAGTGTTAGCATAGGAGATCAGGACAGTATATGTACTGTGTTTTAGGCGGAATCCATGCTGAGAAGGGGTAAGTAGATCTTCTTGTAATAAATATTGCAGTGTTTGCTTGTGTATGCATTTTTCAAGTATTTTCGTGACAGGATGGCTATAGGTCTAAAGTTACAGATGTCATGGGAATTTCTTCCTTTGTGGATAGGTAGTGTGTAAAATTCTTTCCAGATAGATGGAACTTTAGACTCAGTGAGAGAGCGGTTAATCAAGATAGATACAGGAAAGGTAAGTGTATCAGCTGCTAGCTGGAGGAAGAAGGAAGGAATATTATCAGCAGAGGTGGACGACGTTTTTAATTTAGAGAGTAAAGATTTAATATAAGTAGTAGATACAGGTTGGAAAGAAAAGGGTTTAGAGAAGTTGGAACATGAAGATAGGACAGAGTGATTGGAGTCTTTAGCTAGGGGGGATTTGTTTTAACTATCTTTGTAACAGATTCTGTAAAGAAGGTATTAAAGATAGTGGCAATGCCTTCAGGTGTCCTATTTGGGTAGGGATTGGGGGAGGAAGGATTACCAGGATGCAAGATTTGGTTGATTAAATTCCAGACTTTTTTGGGATTAGATCTTAGAGCTGTAGGAGGGTTGAAGTAAAATTCCTTTTAATCCTTACCAATGTGTTTTTTGTCTGGTTTCTAAGTTCTCTGTACTTTTGCCAGTCAGAGGGGAGTTTATGTTTTATCCAGGTTTTTCCAAAGCCTGTCCATATTTTTCATTAGGGTGTGGGTTGTCTTAGAAAGCCATAGGGATATCTTGGATTTTATTCTAACAGTACAAAGAGATGCAAGAGAGTTTCATATATCAAGAAAGATAGTGTTAAAAGATTGGACTGCTTCATCTAGATTGGGCTCTTTAAGGTGGGTCCAGCTAATTCCAGAGAGAAGGGTGTTAAAGGTATCAGGGGTGAAGTTTAATAGTTTTGGACAGGTGATGTGTCTATGAGGTCTGGTAATGTCAGGAGTGAATCTAGTAACTTTTATAGGGGACTGATCAGTAAGGGAACTGGATAAGGTTTCAGTAGGGTCTGAGACTAGTATCCAGTCAATTACAGTGCTGGGAATTTGTTTTTGTTATTCTGTTTATATCCTGGTGAATGTGACCATCTATGGTATGTGTCAGGTCCTTTTGCATTTTGCTACCTACATACATAGATAGCATCCACATACAGTCACTAACTTTATAACATTCACAACATGCAGGTTGCTTAACAAATGCTTTTTTTTCATCACTTAATAATATTATTGGTATGATTGTACAGGTGACTGTGATTCCTCTCAATATTTTGAAATTGTCACAGGTGTGTACATTGCCCTAGCAACTGTCAGTATTGTTTCCCCTCATATAAACATGGCAATGACAACCTTGCAATTATTTTACCTGTATGTGTGTTCTAACATCATTTGGGTGTACTCTGGGATTCATTAATGCCTAGACTAAGTCTACACCATTTCATTTTTCCTACTAATGTTGCAGCCTAAAATATTGAGGGGGGATTCATAAAGGGAACCATAAAGTGTAGACTACATGTGGACCTAGTATATTCTTTCTGAGTGATTAGAATGCACAAAAAACTGTGGTTGGGATGTTCTTGATTACAGGTTGTGTACACTTAGTGTAGTTGTTAATAAATCTGGCCTGTAATTTATTACCTTCAATCACTCCCACAGTATACATTCCAATGACAGAGTACTTCAGTGCATCTGACACACGAGTTGCTAAGTATTCTCAATGCAGTCATATAACACAAATATTACCACCAAGCATGTCAGTGAAAATGTATAGTAGAAACCAAACTTTTATGGGTTTTTTGTTGACTGCCATTATATCAATGTTTAGCATTTAGATTAATATACAGCATATACTTGTCTAATACATGTTTAAAACTACAAT
>NW_025054939.1:0-7536 GCF_019279795.1 Protopterus annectens
GTTAGATGGTGCTTCTCCTTTCATGCATAGTACCCCCCCAACAGGGTTTCCCCAAAATGTCATGGACCCTTTTACTGTATGTGACAGAGAGGGTGTTTTTCCCCTGGGTCCCTACTGTGTCATATTTTATGCATTGCCTCTTCCCAGGCCAGGGCATACGGGGACACCTCCTTCTGCCTCCTCACTCAGGTTTTCCTCCTGGGTCACTCTGTGCCTGTCCCCAGGGGGGCTCTTTTGCTGCTCAGTTTCAATCATTTTGTCATAACCCAACAATTTGGAAAATGTACTTAATGGGCCCATCATGTGTAGACACTGGAACTGAAGCATAAAAATCTATTATATGTCTTGTTTGCCTTATTATAGCATTGTTGTTCAGGTGTGTGTGCATTTCTGAGGGGTGTCATCACCCGCTCCAGTGTGAACAACTAGATAAAAAATGCCCCCATGGCAAATCTCGGGTACAGCTGTCAGATGCCTTTGTAATCTTCAATTCCAGAGCACCCAAACACACATTCATTATAATGCCCTGGGCATCAATAATTTTGATAACCCCTGATGTATTCCTGCTCATTTGGGGTGCAATGTGTGCATCTATACACAACCCCCAATTCTGCTTTTGGGGGAAGAGATGCATTCTTCAACCCCTCACTGGTGTTGAGGAAATATACTGCTCATGGCATGTGCTAACATCATCTGGGAACGGGTGGAATACTCTGGATGCTGATCTGAGATCCCATGATCCCCCAGTTGTGCTTTATACCTGTGGCTGCCTGGTACACATGTTTATATAAGGGGGTTTCCCCCTTCAGTTTGGTGTGACATGTCCGCACTCATTGCTGTAGGGGGTCTCTGTCCACCCTATACTCCACTATCTAAATTGTAGCTCCTGGTAGGTTAGGGGTCTGTACACTCTTCTCCGTCTCCTCAGTGGGTTGTTAGATTCACACCCTCCCCCCTTCAGCCTCTTGCATGTTGTTTTTGCCCTGTTGCAGCCCTTCTCTTTTTAGGTTTTTTTTTAAATTTCCCTGCTTATACACTGGGGGTTTAAAAGGGGGGGGGAAAAACGGGGGGGGTGTCTGGTTAGTTTATAGTGCTGGGGGGGCGGGTCTGCTGACTGTGTAATTGGCTGATTCTGATACATTTCACCTGTCAGCTAAGCTGTTCTCCTTGATTACCTTCCACTGCTGTTTTCCCATTGCCTTCCTTTTTGGTGGGCCCAAACAGAGTGCTCAAATGTAATGCTGCTATTTCCGGGTTTTAAACCTTTTTTCTTCCTGAAACCCCAGTGTGTGGGTAAAATCTGTTAGGCTTTGAAAAGACTGCTAGGCAGGTTTAGACCAACAGCATTTAAAACCTGCAGGAAATTGTGCTCCTTTTTCATTTTTTGTTCACCTTCCTTTAGTAGTTTTGGGGTTTTGAGGAATGCTAAAATTTCATCTTGTTTGCATATGCAATATGTAGAGCCAAATCTGCACAAAAAAAAGGCAATTATATGCTAATTTTACATAGGGGGGAGACTGGCTGCAGATCTCAATACTGCTAAATACACACATTTTTGGGGGATATTTCTACTTTCTAAACTACTTTCTTGGCAAGGTATGTTGTTATTTTACTTTTTCTTTCTCATTTACTGTTGGCATAGTCCATGTATATCTATTTGTATGAATTACATGGTTTGATAAAGAATACTACCTGACATTGTGTAGGTTTTATTTTCTGGGAATTTGAACAGTTATTGGAGAAGAGTGTATAAACTTCATAGCAAGATGGTATTTTTACATGTATAGCCAAATAATTTTTTAAAGGATGTTCTACCTGGCTGCCCTCCACCAGTTGAGACACCTAAAATTTTTTCTCTATTTCTTCTTGTACATTGATTAGTATTATTAATGCTGAAAGGGAAATACAGTTACACAACTGTAGTTCACATTACAAACTGTTATATTTGTTATTTTACATTTTTGGGGGACCCTTAACGGTGTAGTCACAGGAGCATTACATTTTCAATGTTGTGCATGGTGTGAACATTCATGCATAATTGAGTTAAAGCGACCCTTTCTTTTATTATAGTTTTAAATTTTTGTGTCTTTTTCCCCAACTCATGTGGATATGGTGCCAAGACATCTATCCCTGAACCCAAATTCACTGATGCAGAAAATGAGGTCATTATCTGGCTTTCCATTGTCATGAAGCTTTTCAGAGAGGGAAGTGATCAATCTGCCTGAGACATGATAGCAGTTGGTCAATGACATCAGTGCTGTAAAAGGGCATATGAGCAGTTACTCACAGATATTATTCAGGTTAAGTAATATGATAACCTCTACCTGTTTGGGGGTGGTTGCAGTTGCCTGAAAACATATGACTATGGTTGATGGTCCTGTTTGAGCCATGACTACCAAAATAAAAGAGTTTCTGTCCACTGTCAGAGATCCAGATAGCTTAATGCAAAGAATTTGATGTTGGTACTGATGTGGACAAAAGTCCCAGAGTCTTTCAAGCAGAACTTCCAGGTATGAAAAAAAAGTAATGTATTATTCTATATTTTTTTTATATGCATAATTTTTTGTCTGATGTGTCTAGAGCCATTGGGGGCAGACAAAAAAAGGAAGGATGTTTAAATTAAATGGTCAGTGAATTTTGTTAGATGATTCTTTTCCCCTTGTCAAATGGTTTGTTTTCTGATTCTTGTATCATTCCATTGGATACTTCTCAGCATTTTTTCATCTCCTTCTTTACATGCAAAGACATCTATTGCAGTCTACAAGACCACCTGCAAAAGTAATAACAGATTTTTTTATTATCATTGGTGTATATAATGTTGATTTGAGTCTAACTGAGGCTAATATTTGCATTTGTTTAGCATCTATTATAGTTTAACATGTTTTTTGTATAACAACGTTTTGATCATTTTCATTTCCTATTTCTTTTTTTTTGTTTTTTATTGCTTGTTATCATATGTGATCCTGACAGTGGCACTATGGAACTCCACCCCTAATGTCAGAGTATTGGTAGGTTCTGATGATGATGGTGGCATTGAAGAGGCACAGTCTGGGGAAAGCACAGTCAATCTGACACTGATGTTGTGGCTAATCCCCCGCCCATATTTTGCACACAGTCAGTATGTCTACTCATATCCAATACATAAAATGAGGGTGATACAGTTGAACAGGATAGTGATGCTACTCCCATTGTAGAGCTGGTTGATTCTCCCCTGCCCCCAGGGGCTAGGTGTCCCCAGGAAGGTTGGGACAGATGTTTGGCGAAAGGGCCCGCTGTCTACCCTCCTCCTGGTGCTAGTGTGTCAAGGTGCCATCAGACAAAGCCTAGGGCCATAATGGAGGTACAGACATGTTCCACCATGCCCAGGAAGAGTAATACTAAATGTATAATGTCTAAATGCATTCTGATGTGTGACTTCCTGAACTGTGTGATTGACTACTTACAGAATGAAAACACTGGATTGTGAAATATCTTTGATAGAATGTCTGCTCGGGGGTCATCCATGTGGCTAGAGCCACTGTATCTTCTGGTGTTAGCAGACATGGCTGTGTGATCCTGTCTCATAGTGGTACTTACTGCTGCATCAGTGATTGCAGTGTCCATCCCCGACATGTTAGCCATGGGGTCATGGTCCTGGGTGTAGTCATGGGGGAGCTCATCCCGCAGACATGACTCATGTTTCTGTAGCACCCTGACTTCTAGCCAGGGCTAATGAAGTCAACTACTGGCAGAACTGGGTCTCATGGTTGGGGAATGACACTGAATGACTATCTACCATGCATGTCTCACATGTCCATGATGCCAGAACATAGTGTAGAATTTTTGATTTGTTCATGCAGAAACACACACACACACACACACACACACACACACACACACACACACACACACACACACACACACACTGAACAAAAAAAAACACACCATCCAAAAAGAAAACTATCTAAACAGTATGTGGGTTGGGATACATCTCTTTTACCACTGTATACTTTTCTGTTTTTTCTGCCCACACTCACTTCATTGGGTCGACCTTTTTTTCCAGCCATCCCCCCAAACCCCCGTGCAAATGGTGATGACTGTGCCCCGCTCTTTTCCCTGTCTTTGTGATTTAGTGTTGCATATATGTCTGATGCACACACAGATAGCTACTGATTGCTTATTCACAAACTTGCATTAATCAATATATTGCAAAATAAATGTTTTTTATTTCTTGTTCTTACTTATTTTTAATGACTGTTTACATACTTGTTGAACCTCACCGTCCTTCAGTTAGTATTATAAGTAAAGCAGTCTAAACAGTCTTGCTTATTGTATATTTGTGCAAATGATGGTATAATTGACCTGTTACATGATTTATAGACAGTGGTCAAGTGAAATGCTTGATGCACAGAACTGGATAAAATACATAGCTATACTTGCAAACACCACTCAAATAAGCTGCTACTAACATGAGTAAACCTCAGAGAACTCTGCTTACATATACATATTTCCATATGACAGTACTCAGTTATGTCACTTTTTCCCTTACAGACTCCACATTTACCTTGTCATTACTGCAAGTAAAAAGTATCCTTATTGTCCCTGTCTGATGCTATCAGCATACAGCCACTACATGGTTAAGTAAAGGCTGTGGAGTCTGATAAAAACTGTTTTCAAGTATATGCATGAGATGTTACTTTTCCTTGGTGACTGTGTGTGCTATCCTTTGTCCCCTTTTTCAGAACCAGGGCATACTTTGCATGCCTCTGTCTGCCTGAAACTGCACCCAATAGTTCTACCTCAAATCCTCATCTGTACCTGCTGCTGGCCCCGCCCGTGGTACTTGAAATTTTGGTCCTGCCCTTGCTGTCCTTGTTGAAGCTGTTTCCTGATAATTATAATGTGCAACATGACACAGACTGTGAGTACTTGTGCAAGGGGCTGGATGATACAGTACCTCCTGATTTTTTGTCACCAGAACCTTGATTTGAGCAATTTAAACACATATTCTATGATATTTTAAAATTTTGAGACTCATTTTTTCTTTGCTCAGTGGGGTTCTGAAGGTTTCTCACTGGTGTCATGAGCCAGGGGTTTTAAGGCATAAACTGCATCTCCCACTAAATGTCATTGTGAAAAGTCACCCATAGCAAACCCTTTTCAGCTGTAGGTGTGCCATATGTGTTAGTCGGGAAAAATGCCTGGGTTACCTGCACAGACATTGCAGATGATTCCTTTGGCATTACAGGCAACCTGACAGTTTATAGACTGGCATTCTTTTCTGTTGCTGTAACTCCTTCCCTGTTCATTTGGGGCTTTTTTTTCTATTGTGCAATCTATGGCCTCCAACACTTGGGGATGTTTGTTTTTTACAACCTGATGTTTTTATCCATCCTGTGGGGTGGGAAAAAAATGATCCCCTTTCATGTTGTAGCTTTCATTTAAAACTGATGTAATATTCTAGATACTGATAAATGTAAACAATGTCTGTAGAAAATATCAGTAATACTATATGCAATGCTCACAAACCTTTGTATCCAGGGGTGGGTTCTCCAAGATTTCCCCGGGGTTAAAAAGGGGCATAGTTCCTTTAGGGTTTTCCCTTTCACCATTTATCCCGCAATTTTTGTTTCATGCAGACCACGATAAGTGAAAAGGGGGCTAAACATTCTTCTTCTTGCCTGAGGTCTGGCAGCACCTGATTTAAAGCCTGTTGCCATACAACATAATAAAAACAGCAGTGTAATATGTTTTATAAGTGTAAGCAGCAAAACACACAGTCCCAACACAGGAAAGGCAAAAGCACAAAAACCAATATATTTATTGTATAAAAAAACAGATTTTTTGCTTTTCATATCACTGTTTTATAATGTATTTTTCCTGTATTCCCAAAAGGGGGTTTAGTTAAAAAAAAGCGAGTGTTTAAAAAACTTTGAGCTTCTTGAATAGCCCCCCATGTTGAATTGAATTGCATGTAATTTTTTTTATACTGTTAACATTTTCTGCTGATTCCCATTTGTTTGAGGCTCTACACAATGTGTAGAGCCATTTAATGAATATCAAATAGTGCTCTATCATGTAACAGCATTTAGGGAGCTATTAATGAATCCAGTCAGTTGTTTTTTTTTTCTTTTTTTTATTTTGCATGCAAGAGGAATTTCCTTGCCCTGCATGGTGGACTCTAGACATTTTGATGGCAATCTTTTGTGGTCAATGTTAGGGGGTCTGGATGTGTTAATTTTAGTCACTACACCCATGTATACATGTGCCCCACACACACACACACACACACACACACACACACACACACACACAAAAAATTTTAATATATATATATATATATATATATATATATATATACATACATATCTATATAGGTTCATAGGTTCATACTAGGCTATCTGCCCTAGGGCATTTATAAGCCTAGCCAGAGTGTGTTTGGCTTTCGCCACCCATTTTAAATTAATTTTGCTATGCCCTTTTTTAGGTTAGTATACTGTGCCTCTGTCTAACAGTGACACAGAAGTGATCCGGGTAAACCTACGATCTCCCATCCACTCATCAAGATTCCTCTTGAAGAGAATCAATGGGGGACTCTGCCTAACCTGGACTGGGATTTTATTCCAGAGTGAAGGGAGCCTCTGGGTTATGAATCTTCCCTCCAGCATGTCCTATTTTTTTTGTGCTGAGGTTCAAGTCTCGAGCGAGCTCGATGGGATTTGGATTTTCTGAGGTGCAGCATGTCCTTTAAATTTCCCGGGTTGGACATGGCTTCATATGTCAGGCACAGATGAGGCGGTATGCCACTGAGTAGAGCTGGAGTTTTTTTAAACCCGGGGCAGCATATGGCATCTGTTTGAGCCCTTTGATCCTCTTGGTGAGGTACTTTTGGGTCTTTCCAGTTGCTGCAGGTGTCTGTAAGGTACATCCCAAAAGGGGCATTGTACTCAATTATGGGCCTGATGAGGGATGAGTAAAGAGGCATGATGACCTCCCTGATCTAGATGTGAATCCCTTCATGATTAGGTGGGCTATATAAAATGTTTTCTAACCACTTTGGCCACGTGGTTGTCAAATGAGAGATTGCTATCAACTTGGTCCCCAGGTCCCTAATTACTTCTTCTTTTTCCCCCATGTGGTAATTTGTGGGCACCTTGTTTTTTTCCAAGGGGGTGGCTATACACTTTTGGTGTTAAACTTGAGGCCATGGCTCTGGCACCATTGTCTGTTTCTATGAGGCCCTTTTGAAAGGGTGCTTGTGTCGGCTGGAGAGTCGATTATGGCACCCAGTTTGCAGTCATCTGCGAACTTGGTCAGCCACAGTCCTTCCGTGTTGGGCCCCTTTGGGGGGAAATATTTATGCCCCAACAAGAAAAGGGGGGGGTTTCCCCCCAAGGGGAAAAATTGGAAAAACCTTTTTGGGTTTTGGGGGATTTTCCACCCCCTTTTAAACCTGGTTTGGGAGGTTCCCCCGAAAAAATGGCTTTCCCCCAAAACCAAATTTTTCTTTAAAAACCAAAAGTTTGGGTTCCCCCGTCCCTTTTGAGGGCCCCAGTT
>NW_025054940.1:0-8524 GCF_019279795.1 Protopterus annectens
TGTGGATTACTAGGCATTTGTGCCCTGAGCATTGTTGTGGATTACTATACATGTCTGTTCTGAGCATTGCTGTGGTTTACTGTGCATGTGTGCTTTCAGCATTGTTGTGTATTGCTATACATGTGTGATGTGAGCATTGTTGTGTATTACTATACCTGTGTGCTCTGAGCATTATTGTGGATTACTATGCAGGTGTGCTCTGAGCTTTGTTGTGGATGACTATACATGCGTGCTCTGAGCATTGTTTTGGATTACTATACCTGTGTGCTCTGAGCATTTTTTTTCATTACTATACCTGTGTGTTCTGAGCTTTGTTGTGATTACTATATATGTGTGGTCTGAACTTTGTTGTGGATTACTATACATGTTTGCTCTGAGCATTGTTGTTGATTACTATGCATGTGTCCTCTAGCATTTTTGTGGATTACTATGCATGTGTGCTCTGAGCATTGTTGTGGATTACTATACATGTGTGCTTTGAGCATTGTTGTAGATTACTATGCATGTGTGCTCTGAGCATTGTTGTATATTACTGTGCATGTGTGCTTTGAGCATTGTTCTGGATTACTATACCTGTGTTCTCTGGGCATTGTTGAAGATTACTATGCATGTGTGTTCTGAGCAATGTTGTGGATTACTATACGCGTGTGCTATGATCATTTTTGCGGATTACTATGCATGTGTGCTCTGAGTATTGTTGTGGATTACTATGCATGTATGCTCTGAGCATTGTTGTAAATTACTATGCATGTGTGCTCTGAGCATTGTAGATTACTATGCATGTGTGCTTTGAGCATTGTTGTAGATTACTATGCATGTGTGCTCTGAGCAATGTTGTTTATTACTATACATGTTTGCTCTTTGAGCATTTTTTTGGTAACTATACATATGTGCTCTGAACATTGTTGTAGATTTCTATGCTTGTGTGCTCTGAGCATTGTTGTGGATTACTATGGTTGTGTGCTCATCACATTGTTGTGGATTACTATGCATAGGTGCACAGGTTCATATGTAGGTACTAGGCTATTGGCTCTAGTGCCTATACAAGCCTAGCCAAAAAGGTACCCTGGCCTTCACCACCCAAGAAAATTATTTTCCTGTGCCCCTGTCAAGCAAAACCACAGAAGTGATCCCTGGGGTGAATTTCCTATTACCCATCCGATCATCAAGATTCTTTTTGAAGAGTGCTAATGAGGAGCTCTGTTTGACATAAATAGGTAGTCTTTTCCAGAGTATGGGAAGTCTCTGGGACAGGAATCTATCCCTCCAGCAGGTTCTGTTTATTGTGGTGACAAGGTTTAGGTCCCTAGAGCATGTAGCTCGGTGGGATTCGGATTTCTTTAAGTGGAGCATGTCCAACAGCTCTGGGTTTGACATAGCTTTGTATGTCAGTCAGAGATCACCTCTGAGTAGGCGATATGCGATGGAGTAAAGCTGGAATTTTTTGAGACGGTCTGCATAAGGCATCTGTTTGAGGCCAGTAATTCTCTTTGTGAGTTATTTTTGCAGCCTTTCCAGTTGTTGTAGATGTCTTGGGAGGTACATACCAAAAGGGGCTCTGTACTCTATAATGGGTCTAATGAGTGATGAGTAGACGGGAACAATGACCTCTTTTTTTCTCCTCATTAAGCCAATAATTGAGTACAATGCCCTGTTTAGTAAGTACCTCTCCAAACACTTGCACCAGTTGGAAGGCCACAGAAATACCTCACAAAGAGAATCCATGGCCTCCAACACCTGTCTTATGTGGATTGGCTCAAATCACTATCACTCTACTCTGTATCATACAGATTGCTCAGAGGTGATCTGTGTCTCACCTACAAGGCAATATCGGACCCTGCCATGCAAGAGATGCTCCATATTCATAAGTTTAAATCTTCGCTCATTACCCACTTGAAAAACCTAAATCCAATATTCAACTATAACAAAACCTGCTGCAGAGACGGGTTTGTATCGCAGAGGCTGCCCCATCTCTGGAACAGACTTCCCATATACGTTAAACAGGGTATGTTGCTGACTCTTTTCAACCGCATCTTGATGAGGGGATGGGAAACCACAAATTTAACCCTCATTGAAGGGTTGACAGGTGCTGACCGCCATTTCATTTTTCAGGATAAAGTCTTGGCTAGGTTTGTAATCGACCCAGCGCCATTAGCTTATTAACCTCATATGATCCTATGATCCTCTGATGATCCAAAGCTTATCCTACTCCTCTCCCTCCACATTGCCAAAACCAAGTGAATCGGACTTTCCTGCCTAACACAGCATTCCCTTACATATACTGTGAAATTAACCTTGTTTTTGCAGGAACAGCTTTAAATATCCTGTACTGGGATAGTTCCAACTTTCCTCAATTTAAATATTCAGAATCCACTAACTGCTTACCTGCATAAATGTATATAATCCTCCAAAGCTGAAAATGTAATATGCACCTGTTTGCCTCACTGTCCCATATGCACACCCACTTAGTTATTTTGTTAATATTGCACTTGTAATAGATGTTAAACTGAACCCCCATCTGCTTGAGTTAGTGATAGCTCAGGTAGATGTAAAAGATCCTATTGCACTTATCAAAATGAGTAGTTCTCCAATGCCCTGGCCAGATTTCCCCAATAGTATAAATACCACCTTGGGTCTCCCCTGAGAAGAGGCCACTAGCCTTGTGGGACCAACCTGGTTAACAAAATACTAAATAAAAAATATAAAGTAAAATAAAATAAATTGTGTTACTATTCTGTGTGATGGCTAGTAATACTATTACTATATAATTCTATATACGATTGTATGTGACTACTAGTAGTTCACCTGAGGGAATAAGCCTGATTTTTATTTTATTTGTATTTAGCATTCATTTACCAGGGTAGTACTTCACCTGGGGAGAAACAGAAATTGGTCCACATGGTTCAATGTTCCACTATACTCAACAAATTCATACAGATATAGACAGACAGGTTCACTAATTAGCTAACTAAATAACCAATAAACTAACTAATAATTCCAGTTCTGAGCTGGAATTGATTATGCGGAAAGGCAGATTATGATTACTTTTAAGAAATAAAACATATAGAAAATGGATTTGTGATTACTAAATCAGATATACGTTTTCACTAAACAGAAAAACAGAAGGTAAATTAAATATTGAAAGACAAAGTTTGAGAAATAACTGAAAGTGTAAAATTGTTGAGGAGAAGAGAAAAAGAGATTGCTGATTTATCATTAAACCTCTTTGAAGGTAAAATAGGGCAGCAAGACTGAACCTGCTAAGTCAGGAGACATTACAAATCAAAAGAAAAAGAAAAACAAAGTGACTTGGTGTTGAAAATTGGAAGACAAAAGCAAAGTTAGTTTCTAATCTAAAACAATATTAAGTGCTTTCAAAATGAAAAAGAAAAAAAGTGGCAGAAGTTCCAAAAGATTAACAGCCTCCTGCCTAACTACAAAACTATATCAGAACATCCATGCTGGGAATAAATAAATAAAAGCATAACTTCAAAAAGGGGCACAATGATTTGATAATTGTCCAAAGACTCATATCTAAGACAGTGTTGTAGAACACTCTGTACAACACCAACAACAAAAAAAAAACTAAAAATATAAACAAAACAATTGGTACTCATTTGGGAGGTCAAAGATAGTATGTGCAAACAATTGAACACTACTATGAGACTTAACAAGAAATTGTAAATACCATACATACTTGTTTTATGTAGTTGTCATATCTGAAGCAGAAAGTTTGACTTGAGTACAAGTGACATTATTAGGTGTAAATATAGCAGTTATGTTTAAAATGTATCAGAAGTGAAATCTATAGGTAAATCAAATAGCTCCTTAATTCGTAACTGTAACAGTATTCCCTCCATCTTGCTATTATATTTTATGCAATTAATATTTCTTGACTCTTTTACCTATACCTTACACTACTATTATGACGATCCAGTCCCCGAACTTTTCTTTCTCCCTTTTGCTTCTTCCCTATCCATACCCCAAACTTTACTAATAGACAGATACTGTTATATCTTCCTGATTTCCCTCTCCTGTAACTCACCTTCTGTTCCACCGCTGTACTATATGATATGTATATTAAGTACATTGTATCCTTTAACTCCCTCCTGTCCCATCCCTGTACTATAAGATATGTATACTAAGTAAATTATATCCTGTAACTCTTTCATGTAACACCCCTGTACTATGAGATATGTATACTAAGTACATTGTATCCTGTAACTACCTTCCTGTCCCAACCCTTTACTATATGTATACTAATTACATTGTATTTTGCAACTCTCCTCCTGTCACAATTCGGTACTATAAGATATATACACTAAGTACATTCTATCCTGTAAAGCCCCTCCTGTTTCAACACTGTACTATAAGATATTTATACTAAGTACATTGTATCATGTAACACCCCTCATATCCCACCGCTGTACTATATGATATGTAAACAAAGTACATTGTATCCTGAAACTCCCCTCCTGTCCCAACCCTGTACTATATGTATACTAAGTACATTGTATTCTGTAACTTCTCTCCTGTTACAGCCCTGTACTATAAGATATGTTTACTAAGTGCATTGTGTCCTGCAACTCCCCTCCTGTCACAACCTTGTACTATAAGATATGTATACTAAGTACATTGTATCATGTAACTCCCCTCAGGTCCACCCCTGTACTATAAGATATGTAAACTAAGCACATTGTATCCTGTAATTCCCCTCCTGTCCCAATCCTGTACTATATTTATAGTAAGTACATTGTATCCTGTAATGCCCCTCCTGTCTCAACCCTGTACTATAAAATATGTATACTAAGTACATTATATCCTTTAACTCCCCTCCGGTCCCAACCCTGTATTATATGTATATTAAGTAGATTGTATCCTGTAACTCCTCAATACCTTCCTGTGCTATAAGATGTGGATCACTGTAACTCCCCTGCTGTCCCAAACCCTATACTATGAGATATGTATACTAAATTGCATTGTATCCTGTAACTCAGCTCGCTGTCAACCTGTACTATGGAATGTATACTAAGTACACACATTGTATCCTGTAACTCCTTCTTCCTACTCCCACCTCACTGCTATAAGATATGTAATCTAGTACATTGTATCCTGTAACTCCCCTAATGCCCACAGCAACTTGTACTATAATAACCCACAACCACCAGAGTACATTTGCATCCTGAGACTTCACTCCTTCCCGGCCATGTGCCTATGTGTATACTAAGTACATTGTAACATGTATCTCCCATACTGTCCCAACCCACAGCACTATAAGATAATAGCCATACAATTACATTGTATCCTGTAATTCCACTCATGTCAACACTGCTATAACATGTATACTAAGTGGGAACTATATCCTAGCTCCATTCCTGTCCCAAGCACACCATGCTAGATGTGTATTGGTGCATTGTGTCCTGTAACTCCTCCGGGTGCCTACCCTGTGCTATAAGATATGTATATTAAGGTGGTGTGCGAGTAAACTCCACTCATGTCTCCTCTTCCTGTACTTATAAAATATATAGTAAGTACATTGTGTCATAGCAACTCCCCTCCTATCCTGACCCTGTGCTATAAGATATGTATGCTAATTTACATTGTATCCTATGCTGTAACTCCCCTCCTGTCACAGCCTGGCCTTTATAAAGATATGTATAGTAGAGGTATGTAGCGTCCCATAACTCCCCTCCTTCACCACCAGCCTGTAGTATAAGATATGCATACAAAATTACATTATAATCCTTTAACTCCTTCACTCTGACCCTGTGCTATAAGATATGTAAACTAAATTTCTGTCATGTAACTTCTACCCACTCAAAGTTAACCCCACCCTGTACTTTATAAGATATGTAAACTGGGTACATTTGTGCTGTAGCTTTCCCCTCCACTGTCCCCAACCCTCTACACTATATGTTATACTATGATGCATTGTGCCTATAAATTCCTCCTGTCCCAGCCCTGTAATGTATATGATATGTATGTGGTACATTGTGTCTGTAACCACTCTCCTGTCACAACCATGTGCTATAGACATGTATACTAAATTACATTATATATGTAAATCCCTCTGTCCTGACGTACTGTAAAGATATATATACTAAGAGGTACATTGTATCCTGTAATTTCCACTCGTGTCCCAACCCTGTACTACAAGATATGTATACCTAAGTACATTGTGTCCTTAACTCCTCCTGTCACCAACTCTGTACTATAGAAATGCATACTGAGGTACATTTGATATATGTCCTCTGCTGCAACCCCTGTGTACTATAAGATGTATATATATGTATACTAAGTACAATTGTATCCTGCAAATTCCTCATAATCTGACCACCTTCTTTATGGATAACATGCCCGCAAAGTGCATTATATCCTGTAACACCATCCTGTCCCAACCGTAACCCGCTACAAAAATCAGCGTACTTAAGTACACTGTCACTAATACCCTCCTGGCCGCAACACCAGCCTTTATATGTATATTAAATTGCATTATCCTGTAACTCCCCTGCTGTTCAAATCCTGTTACCAGCAAGATATGTATAAGTACATTTCCGTCCTGTAACTCCCTCACCCTCAACCCTGCTTGCATTAAGATATCATAACTTTATAAGATATGTATACTAAGTACGGTTGCTTGTCCTGTAACTCCCTCTTCTCCCAACCCTGTACTATAAGATATGTATACTTCTTCATTGTAATGCCTGTAACTCCTCCTGTCTGACCCTGTGTGCCAAAAGAGTGTATATTAGGGTACATTGTGTCAAATTATGTGCCTCACAATATAACCCTCACATGGCCTTGCTTCAGGGGTTGTGCCACTCTGTCACCAAAACTTTTGCTTTTCAGGTGAAATTTGTATCCGCCATAACTCCCTCCTGTCCTGACCACCAACCCCACCAATAAAAATGTAACTATACTAAATTACGGCTGTAACCTGTAACTCTTCCCTCATCAGCTCTCGCACCTGTGTACTATAAGATATATACTAAGTACATTGTAATCCTGTAACCCTCTTGTCACAACCACCTTACTTCAGATATGTACAAGTACATTGTGTCACTGTAACTCCCCTCCTGTCACAACCACCACCACAAGATGTAGCCATACTAGTACATTGTATCGTAACTTCCTCATGTCTGACTGTCTATAAGATATGTATACTAAGTACATTGTATCCTGTAAACTTTCCTCATGCCCACCCTCTACTGTAAGATAATAATACTAAATTTTAAAATGTATCTGTAACTCCTCCTGTCACCCAACCTTGTGCTATAAGACGTAACATACTGGAACTTGTTGTGTCTGTAACTTCCCCTCATGTCCACAACCCATAGCGCATGTCCTGTCTCATCTGTATATATATGTATATATATATACTAAGTACATTGTATCCTGTAACTTACTCTGTCCCAGCCATAACAGTATAAAAATGTGTATACTAAGTACATTGCAATCACATGGCTCCTCCTGTCACAACCCTGTACTATAAGATATGTGTATACTAAGTGATACATTGTTGTCCTGTAAATCCCGTCGTAATCACAAACTGTGCTATAAAATATGGCAATACTAGGGTTACAATGTGATATAACAACTCCTTCCCTGTCACAGCCACTGTATATAAGATATGTATACTAGAGTACATTTGTAATCTAACTCCTCGTGTCCCAACCTACTGTAAAAATGTATACTAAGTACAATGTGTCCTGTAACTCCACTCCTGTCACAACCCTGTACTATAAGATATGTATACTAAGTACATTGTATCCTGTCACTCACCTCCTGTCCCAACAATGTAATATAAGAAATGTATACTAAGTATATTATATCCTGTAACTCCCCTCCTGTTACAACCCTGCCCTGTACGATATGTATACTAAGTGCATTGCGTCCTGTAACTCCACTCCTGTCACAACCCTGTACTTTAAGAGATGCATACTAAGTACATTGCATGCTGTAAGTCCCCTTCTTTCACAACCCTGTATTGTAAGATATGTATACTAAGTAAATTGTATCCTGTAGCTTCCCTCCTCTCCCAACACTGTTCTTTTAGAAAAGTATGCAAAGTGCATTGTATCCTGTAACTCTATCTTTCACAACCCTGGCAATTATAAGATATATACTAAGTGCATTGTATCCTGTAGCTCCCTCACTCTCCCAACCCTGTACTATGAATATGTAGCCAGAAGTGGGTGAAGATCCTGTAATATATATATATATACTAAGTACATTGTATCCTGTAACTCCCCTCATGTCCCAACCCTGTAGTATAAAATATGTATACTAAGTACATTGTATCCTGTAACTCCACTCCTGTCCCAACCCTGTACTATAAGATATGTATACTAAGTACATTGTATCCTGTAACTCCCCTCATGTCCCAACCGTGTTCTATAATATATGTATACTAAGTACATTATATCCTGTAACTTTCTCTGTCCAAAACCCTGTACTGCTCAGATATGTATACTGAAGGTACATACATTGTCCTGTAACTCCCCTCATGTCCCAACACTGTACT
>NW_025054941.1:0-6486 GCF_019279795.1 Protopterus annectens
TTTTTTTTCAGTTTTTGTTTGGGCTTTTGAAATTTTTTTTTCTTGTTTTGGGCCCGTTTTAAAAAAAAAAAATTTTTTCCCTTTTTTTTGGGAAAATTTTTAAAGGGTTTTTTTTTTTTTAATTTTTTCCTTTTCCCTTTTTTTAAAACTTTTTTTTTGAAACCTTTTAACTTTTGCCCGGGAAAAAAAAAAAAATTTTTTTTTTAAAAATTTTTTTAATTTTTTCCTTTTTTTTTAAAATTTTTTGATCTTGGGTTTGGGGGGGTTTTGTTAACTGGATTGGAAGGCCCCAGGTTTTTAAAATTTTTTTATTTTAGTTTTTCCATAACTTTATTTTCCCCCTTAAAACCCTTTTTTGGGTTTTAGTTTTTCAGCTTGTTTGTTTAAACCCCGCTAAAAAAAAGATCTTAATTTTATTTTCTCGTTTATTTTTTTTTGCTTTCTGCAGTTGAAATTTTTGGCTTGTTAACTTGTTTCTTTTATAGCATTAAAAACAAATTTGCTGTTTCCCCTTTCATTAATTTTAAATTTTTTTAAATTTTTTTTTGTCCTTGGGGTTTCCTTGGTGGTCATTTCTCCTTATATTGATTGTTGAACCTTCATCCTGTAAAAAAAAAAACTTTTTTACTTTCGAAGTAAAATTTCACTTCTGTTTTAATTTTTTTTGTGGTTTTTTGGGCTAGGAGTTCTGGTTTATCAGTGGAGACTAAATTTAGAGCCCCCCGAAGTGGGTTTTTATTGTATTTATTTATTGCACGGGTCTTTAAACCCTTTCTTCCTTTTAAACCTTTGTTGGGTTTTTAGGCTTTTTGTTTGGTGAACCCTCCACTAGAAAAAAGGAAAAAATTTGGTTTTTATTTTTCTTTTTTTGTAGGTTTTTCTCTGCCCTTTTAATTTCTTGGCCCTTTTTAATTTTCTGTAAGACTGTATTTAAACAAAAACTTTTCTGAATTTTTGCCTTTAAGGGTTTTTTCTTAAATTGAATTTTTGTTTTCCCCTTTTTGGGGGCTTCTCTGTTATAATTGATTTTTGTGAACCTTCTTCCTGTAAACAAAAAAATTTTTTTTTCCCTTTGGAATTAAAATTCAGTTAATTCTTTTAATTTTGGGTTTTTGGCCATTTTGCTTGGGGGGGGTTGGTGTTAAAGGGAATTAGAGAAAGGGCCCCCGGGGTGTTTATTTTGATTTTTTTGTCATTTCCATAACTCCTTCATCTTCCTCTCTTAAAACCTAGTTGCCTCGTGGTTTGAGCGTCTTTTCAGGCTTGTTGGCTGTTGGTGAAGCACCTCCAAGAGGAAAAACGCTGAGAGAAGAAGGAGCCACTTTTGAGATTTTAAGTATTTTTCTCTGTTTATTTGCTAAGTTTTTCTGCATAGCTGCCTAGCTTGAGCATTTTCTGGCTTGTTAAACTTGATTTCTGTATTAGTAGCTGTATTAGAGCACAACCAAAAGCTGTTTGCTGAATTTCCTGTTTGCACTTAATTTTAAATCGTTTTTCTTAAAACTTGCATATTTTCTGTCCTTGACCTAGCACTCTTGTGTGGGGTCATTTACTGCACTGTTATAACTTGATATTACTTGTGAACCTCTGCTATCTCTGTAAAAACAAAACAAAAAATCTTGTTTTTCCCACTTTTCTGAGAGTTAAAAGTTCAGTTACAGGCTTGCTGTTCCTGAACTGTTTGAAAGTTTCTGTGAGGCCATTTTGCTTGGGCTGAAGGAGGGTCTCTGTGTTTATCAGTGGGGTGACTAACATTGAGCAGCTTCCCTGGAGAGGTGGTTACTGACTTGAAACTGTGTGAAGCCTTATTGGCCAATTAGGGTCATTTCCATAACTCCTTCTGTCTTCCTAAAACCTAGCTGCCCGTGGTTTGCCGCCTTTTCAGGCTTGTTGGCTGTTGTGTGCTAACCTCCAAGAGGAAAAAAACTGAGAGAAGTATTAGAAGGAGCCACTGTAGATTTTGCTATTTTCCTGCCATTTCGCTGTTTTCTGCACAGCTGCCTAGCCTGAGCATTTCTCATTTTGTGTTAAACTTACTTCTGTATTATTAGTAGTTGTATTTGTGAGCACAAACCAAAAGCTGGTTGAATTTCCGTCTGCACTTAATTTTTAAACTGTTTTTCTTAAACTGCATATTTTCTGTCCTTTGACCTAAAGTACTCTTGTGTAGCCTATTTACTGCACTATATAACTTCTTGATATTACTTGTGAACCCTCATATTCTGTAAAAACAAAAACAAAAAATCTTGCTTTTTTCCCATCTCTGAGTTAAAAGCCCTGCCTGCCAAGCCCTGAACTGCTTCTGTCATTGTCAGCCAAATGGCGCCCCTGTGTTGGAAGTGACTAACATTGAGTAGCTCTGCCCCCGGAGAGGTGTTTACTGACTTGAAACAGAAGCCTGACACACTAGGTCAATGAAATTCCATAACTCCTTCCATTTTGTCCCTCGGAGGAGTGGTTTAGGCAGTGATTGTTGGTTTGTTGGCCTACATCAATATTCAATGCCTTTCCTGTCTTTTTCCATTCCCTGTTATAAAGCACGCTTTTAGCTGATGAATCTCGATTAGTCTGGATTTAGGGATGACAGCTGGAGTTGCTACTGTTGCACACTAGGGCAGCCAAGTTAAGCAGGTTTAAACCATTCGGGCTACCTAAAGTCCACTCTTCAAATTTTCCCTTAAAACTACCTTCCTAACTATACTACTGATCTAATCAGCGATCCTATAATTAAAGATCATCTCTACTTGACTCCAAGTAGACTATTCTCTATCTGTTAAACGTAGCACTTGCTCCTACAGTACTTTATTACCTTGATACTGCACTCTTGTCATAGATAGTACCCCAAAAGGCAACCCCCATTTCGTCACCCACGCCCCCGAATCTTTTTAAAGTTTTTTGTCTATTCCTTCTAGCATGTCGAGGGATCAGTTGCTAGTGTCCTCTCCTGCTCAGCTGGTGAACCTAGAATATTGGAGGCAATGTTACAATTGCCTCATGTACACAGACAACCCTCTCCTCCTCCCACAAAACACAAATACATGCGAGATGCAACTACACGCTAAACTGGAGGCTGAGCTCTTCAATATAGGACTGGCAAGACCAGTCAGGAGGAGAAGGTTACCACACACAATTATAGACCCAGTCTCACATATTACTATTACAACCTCAAATCATACACATAAACACACAAAGACATACTCGGAGGCTCTGATCAAAATCTACTAAACAGCAGAGGCCACCAAAGCAGACACCCAAACAACCACCACCTCAGAACACAACACCTGCAACACATAGACCTCACAGTCAGAGTGTCAAACAGTCACAGCCCTTAAGGCCAAACACAATGCCAGACACACTAGTCATTGGTGACTCCATAGTCAGACACACTGACGCCCCGCCACCAGACTGAGTAAGGAGAAGGTCACAGTAAGCTGCCTGTCGGGCGCTTAGAATCCGCCACATAACGCTAGCACACAGGCCTCTCAACAGCAGGTACAAATATGATTCAGTCATTGCACACGCTGGTGTAAACGACCTGAGACGCACCTCCTTGACTACATGAAAAGAGACATTGAGGAGCTCTCTGATTATGTAGCCCAGACAGGTATGACCCTGACCTTGAGCAGTATCCTACCTTCACCAAGAATGATGCCACAATACAGAGATAAGATGATCAGCTTTAACAATTGGCTTAAACACTGGTGTCATTCAAAGGGGATCCAGTGTCTGTCTGCCTGGGATGACATGTTGACAAGCCACGCTGCTTCTCGCAAGGGACGGCTTGCACCTGTCACCCTGGGATTCCGGATATTGGCAAAGGCTCTTGCCACCCCATAGTGCCTTTTAGGCAAGGCTCAAATTCTAAACCTACCACCCTAGAACACAAAAAGGAAAAACTAAGGGTAATGCTGCTCAATGCCAGAAGTCTAAATCTCAAAATGCACGCACTCGAGGCCCTTCTCAGTATGGAGAACATCATGTCTGTGCTGTGACAGAAACCTGGTTCAAGGCTCCTGAGAGCACCCCAGCTTATCAGGTTTTACCTCATATCATGCTCCGCCCCAAAATCTGGACAATACTAAGAAAGGAGGGGTATCCATATTCATCAAGGACACCCACACCTCAAGACTGGTGGCAACGCACGATGCATCGGAGACCATCCAGGTGCAATTAACCATAGGCAAGACTGCTCTGCAAATTGTAGCATGTTACAGGCCACCCTCACAAACTCAGGAACCTCACATGGCCTTCCTGAAAACACTAGAGGGATAAATGTATCACCAAACACCATCATACTAGGTGACTTCAATTACCCTAATATAGACTGGGAACACTACTCAAGCCCAAACACCCCAGCCCAAAAGTTCCTGGAATTCATAAACTCAAATGCCATGGAACAACTAGTCACCATCCCCACAAGAGGAGATAACATACTTGATCTCATCATCACAACATGGGAGCACAATGTTCAACACCGGAGGTGTACCCTCACTGGTGAGATCAGACCACAAACTAATCTCGCTGGAGGTCCTCATCCCACCCCCACCTGAAATAAAAAAGACCACAGTAAAGAACTTCTCAAAAGCCGACTTCACACTTCTAAAGACTAGTGTGGTCTCCTTTAAGGCCCCCGAGCCGGCGGAAAACAGTACCGCTGAATCACTTACAAATGCCTTCTACCAGCACCTGCAGGACTGCATGGATAAGGCAATCCCAAGCAAAACAAAGACTTTTGTACCAAAGGTAAGCCCAGTCTGGTGGACCCCAGCCATAAACAAACTCTACAACAAAAGGAGGAAGCTACTACAAGATAGAGCAAAATCCTTAAAAGGTAAGACACCCTTGATCACTATAAGTAAAAAACTAAGAGCTCTCATAAAATCATCCAAAGCAAATTTCGAGAGAAAATAGCTAAAGACTCAAAAGACAATCATAAGGCCTTCTTTAGCTATGTTAGAAACCTGGGAGGAAACTCCTAGATATGCTCAGAGCTAGTTCAAATGATGTGAAGATTACTGATCCTACAGACATTGCCAACATACTGGCTGACAGGTTCAGTGCAAACTTCCTCTCCCCCAAAAGGAGAGATATCTATACCAAACGATTGCAGCCCCCAAACATCTCCAGCCCAAGTGAGAACTGCTCTCTCCAAAGCAAAAACACAGCATCCATGGGACCTGATGGTGTCCCCGGCTGTGTGCTCCATGAACTCAATGAGGAATTAAACCCACAGCTAGGACAGCTGTTTAATCAAAGTCTTACTCTGGATACACGCACGCAGGAGTGGCGACTGCAACTGTGGTACCACTTCACAAAGGCTGTGCCTCCACCGACCCTGGAAATTACCGCCCATTAGCTTGACAAGCCTTATCTGCAGCCATGGAGAGGATCATAATGGACCCTCATAAATAAAGACATAGGAATTTGCAGACTTTGGATCCAACCCAGTTTGGCTTTGTCAAAGGCAGATCATGCCTTTAAACTTGGTTGACTTTTTCAAACAGTCACCAAAGCCATTGATGAGGGAAAGGCAGTCCATACAGCCTACCTTTATCTGGCTAAGGCCTTCGATACAATAAATACACCTATCGGGTATCATTGAAAACTATCAGCTTAAATGTCAACCCATACATCACAAAGATGGGTTGCAAACTGGCTGAGTGGACAGAACCCATTAGTCAGGGAATGGGGAGTTGCCTTCATGTCAGACTCCAAAGCCTGTCACAAGTGAGTGTCCCACAGGGCTCAGTCCTGGGCCCCTCCACTCTTGTTTGGCATCTACTTTCCCAAGTACAAGCAAACACAGGAGGGTTAGTGGCTGACAAAGTTTGCAGATGACTGCAAACCTGGGCTTACAGTAGAAAATACACATCATTGACACAGATATCCTTCAGAAGGGTCTCTACAGAAATCGGATAACTGTGCCAGAGCCACGGCCCAAAGTTAAATGCCAAGAAATGCATAGCCATACCTTCGGGAAAATAAGGCTACCCCCTAGCTACCAAATAGCAGGTGGCAACCCACTGAGCACAGGTAAGAAGTTAATAGGACCTGGGGACCCAGGTTGATAGTGCAGTAGCCTGTCATTCTGGCACCTAAGGCATGTAGCTAAAGTAGCGAAGTGAGGAAGCGACCTCTCATAAGCTATTGCCCACCTTATCATGAAGGTGGATTCTACAGCATCTAGATCGAAGTGGAGGTCATAGTCTCCCTATACTCACTGTCACCATCAGACTCAATGGGATTGAGTACAACGCCCCATCTGAATGTATCTTGACTCCGATTGACTTGCAGCAGCTGAGAGGCCACAAAAAAGTTCCTGCTCACCAAAAAAGGGATAAAGGGTCCTCAAAGATCTGTCTCTAGTGCTGCCCTTAACTGAAAGAACTCCAGCTCTTATTCAGTCAGCCATCAGCTTGTTCAGAGGTGACCTTTGCCTCAACATACAAGGCCATGTCAACCCAGATTTGCTGAATATGCTTCACC
>NW_025054942.1:0-8745 GCF_019279795.1 Protopterus annectens
TGAAAAGTGCGGAAAGCAAAAAGACAATTGGGATTACCCAAGCAAAACATGGTTAGAAGAGGCAAATAAATGAGCTATAAGAGAAAAACAGTGCCAGGAAAAAGAAAAAATAAATCAAAAGGGATCACTGGTGCCAAGTGGAAAAGTAGCTTTATTTTTAGATAAGGAGGATGAGCATACAGTTTGTGCGGTACAAAGGCAGGCAACTGCCCCACCGTATGGGGAAATTGCTGCTGCCGTACCGGCGGAACCTCTTCAGTATCAGCCTGAAGATGTGGGATCTGTACAGCAGGGCGGGTTATTGGCTGCTCAAGGAAATGTTGTGACCCCTCCAATTTACCCGCAAATTCCCATAGCACCCAAGGTTGCTTTGTAATAGGTAGACCAACTTATGCAGTTAAGGTCGGGACCAGCAGGGCAAGGACGTTGGGCCATTAAACTTTCTGACTACTCAGAAGCTCTTCCCTTAATACAAGTTGCAAACCCACAAGCAGGGGATGTTGGGCAAGAGCTAACTATTTTAGTTTATCATCCCTGGGCTAGAGAGGATATAAAACGAGCTACAGATGGTATTCCTCATACCAAGGTTAATTTCCAAATGTTTTCTGAGGACATAGTTGGTATGCATTTAAGTTATCATCTAAATGGTTTGGAAGTAGAACAAGTAGTATGACAAATCCTGGGTCCAGATTGGCACTTAGTTTGTGGTACTTGGACATGTAAGGCAGATGACGGCACTACATTAAAGCATAATTCTGGGGTGTTAGACATGCAAGTCACTGATCTGTTAAAGAGAATTTCTGATAAGTGGTGTCCAAGAGCAGATTGGACAGTAATAAATCAGTGCATCCAAAATGATGATGAATCTGTAGATCACTATATTGTAAGATTGACAGAAGTGTTCAATAACCATTGTGGAATGATGATTCCGCAGGATCAGACCAATGATAGTCCATATGAACAGCAATTGAAAAATGCTTTTCTTAAGGGTTGTAGGGCTAGGGTTGTAAGTAGTTTTATAACTAAGCATATGGTAGATCATAGAACATGTAGACTGCAACCTTTGTTTGAATATGCACGGCATGCTGAGCGACATTTCAATTTAAAAAAGAAAAAGAAAGTACAAGTGTTAGCAGTAGGGGATGATGGTGGTATATTCTTGGTACAGGACCAAAGGGGGCAAGGGCGCCATGGTGGCGTAAAAAACGTGGGTTCCCGAAATGGGGCACTTTAAATAAACCGGGTGGACATTCAGAGGAATATGAGGGGAGGTTAAAATGTGGAGAATGTTTTAAGTGTGGTAGACGTGGGCACTTTGCTGCCAACTGTGAAGAGTGACAACACCCCCCACAGCTTACGAACAAGGGCTCCGCATGACTATATGATAGTAAAGAAAGGCGCCAAATTCATTATTGTGATTATTGTAGAGAAGAAGAAAGTGAGAATGATTGTGATGATGATGAGGCAGACACTCTCTGCAATGAATGTCAGAACACTCAGAAGGAAGGGCGGGATTGTGACTGTGAAGTCATAAACCTGGCAAATTTGGGTATTGCTATGCATCTAGATCAAAAACCCATGATAGAGTTTTTGGTTGAGGTACAGAAAGTGGAGTTTTTATGTGATTCAGGTGCATCGCAAACACTTTTGGGTCCAGCAGTTCTGCCTCCGAACTGCGAGATGGATGAGTTTGTCCTTGTGAAAGCGGCAAACAGGAAAATCTATAAGGAACCACTGTCTCATCCTCTATTGTTCACAGATCTGCAAACAAACCAAACTGTTAGGTGTAGGGTAATTATATTGAAAGTTTGTCCAGTTCATTTGCTGGGAAGAGATTTGATGCATTTGTTTGGAATAGCGGCAATTCCCACACCTAAAGGCATTGAGGCGAAAAGATTAGCGGATGGCTTGGTGGTACAGGGAGTACAAGACTTGTTTTACTGGTATAGCCAGGACTTGATTTCAAACGGGTCAGGGAGGGTTGATACAGATTTGATCAACCTAGCTTTAAGTAAATCTAGGAGCGGGTCACCGCAGGTTGCGGCGCACTTACATTGTACAATGTTCTACAGAAAGGCCCCTGGTCTGGATAAAGAATTTGAAAAAGAATTCTTTAAGCACAAACGTGCAAGGATAATTTTGAATGATATGTTTTGGGATACGCAAGGTAATACAGTAGTGACCTGTACTTTGACCAAGGAAATGAGTTCTTTATATCGCTCAGGTTATAGCCCTCATATTTCAGTTACTAAAGCGGTGGGGACACATTGGGTAGATTTGGCAAAAAAGGTAACGAATTGGGACACAATGTCCGAAAGTAAATTGAAGGATCAACAGATCCAGGTACAAAGATTAAATTGGGTAACTTGGGCACAACCAAGTGTGCACCTCAGGGATGACAAAACAGAAAGGGCATGACAAATCCTCCTAACTCAAGAAGAAGATAGTGCGTTAAGTGCCTTACCTGTAGATTTATGGTCAAAAGGTAAAGGGGATGTGGGACTGATGAAAACAGCAGGTGAAGTTTGTATAACTCCAAAGTCAGGTTTTAGACCTCGTAAGCACCAATACCCGCTAAGTAAACAAGCAGAGGAAGGAATTAAGCCAGTCATTGAGCAGCTAAAACAGGTAGGAATTCTTGTTGAATGTCCAGATTCGCCCTGCAATACTCCGTTATTTCCTGTAAAGAAACGGATGGGTCATGGAGGTTGGTTCAGGATTTACAAGCAATTAATTGGCTGTGATCCCAAGAGCACCGGTGGTCCCTGACCCCTATACATTACTTAATGATTTACTACCTCAGCACAGATATTTTTTCTGTCATAGATATAAGCAATGCCTTTTTCTCCATACCACTACATAAGGAGAGTAGATTTTGGTTTGCATTCACTTATCAAGGTAAAAGATACACCTATACCAGATTGCCACAGGGCTATTGTGAGAGTCCGACAATATTCGCACAGGAAATGGCTGCAATTTAGCTCAGTTGTTCCCCAGAGGAAGCCAGGTTCTGTTGTATGTAGATGATATTTTGTTGGCCTCACCCATGCAGGAAAGTTGTAGAAGGGATACCCTTGCCCTTCTTAGTTTTTTAGCTGAGCAAGGACATAAGGTAAATAAAGAAAAGTTACAATTGTGGAAAGCACAAGTAAAGTACTTGGGTTATTTAATCTTGCAGGAAGGTAGACAATTGGAAAATAAAAGAAAACAAGCAATTCTTGAAGCACCTATGCCTACGACTAAACGGGAGATGATGTCCTTTTTAGGTGTGACTAATTTTTGTAGAAGTTGGATCCCTAACTATGCTGAGGAAGTAGGGCCATTGACCACACTAATCTATGACACTCCCATGGCAGCTAAAAATGATATACAGTGGACAAATACGACAATACAGGCATTTAATAGAATTTAGCAATTGATAGCAGGATCCTCTGTTTTGGGTTTTCCAAACTATTCTAAGCCGTTTATACAAATGGTTGATTGTAAGGGAGGATATATGACTTTGGTTCTGGTACAAGTACATGGGGATAAACAGAGACCGATAGCTTTCTACTCCTCCAGATTAGATCCTGTTGCGAGGGCATTGCCGCATTGTGTTCAAGCTGTAGTGGCAGCCGCCATGGCAGTACAAGCCTCAGCATCATTAGTTTTGTTTCACCCATTACAGTTGCGGGTTCCACATTCAGTAGCTACTATACTTTTGCAAGATAAGATAACCTTTTTATCTCCTAGTCAACATTTGTCATGTATGACAGTGCTGCTGACACAGCCTCATATGACCATAGAAAGATGTACTACTCTTAATCCGGCGACACTTTTGCCGACTCCAGAAGCAGGTACTCCACATGTTTGTTTAGAGAGCATTCATGACAAAGTGCTTCCCCGACCAGATTTAACGGATATTCCGTTGGTAGATTCTGATCTCGTTTTGTTTGTAGACGGATCAGCAAAGAAGGACACTGTAGGAAAAACACTAGTAGGGTATGCAGTCACCACAGAAACTAAAGTTTTGGAGGCAAAAAGATTGTCAAATATTTATTCTGCACAAGCAGCTGAGTTAGTGGCTTTGACTCAAGCTTGTACCTTAGGGGAGGGTAAAAAAGTGACAATTTATACAGATAGTCAATATGCTTTCTCCACTGTGCATGTTTTCTCTCAACAATGGAAGAATAGGGGAATGGTTACTGCGAAAGGCAAACCAATAAATCACAGAGATTTAATTTTACAGTTGTTAGAACTACCACTTCAGATAGCAATATGTAAATGTTCTGCACATACCAATAGAAAAGATCCTGTCTCCAGGGGAAATGGTTTTGCTGATATGGCTGCAAAAAAGGCAGCTCAAGAAAATGATTTGCTTTTACATGACAAGGATTTAGAGCCCAGACACCTCTTAGACTTAGAGACACTAAAAGTAATGCAAACATTGATGACACAGAAGGAAAAATGTCGTTGGGTGAAATATGGTATCACTCAACAGGATGGGTTGTATAGGGCATCAGATGGCAAAATGGTATTACCCTCAAACCTTTTTAGGTATGTGGCATTGGTTAGCCATGGACCTGCCCATGTAGGAGTACAGACGATGATTCAAATAGTGTCTAAGGTGTTTTGGTGTAAGGAGTTTTCAACTTATGCAAAGCAATTCTGTTTATCTTGTTTATTATGTGCAAAGGATCATGCTCAGGGGGGAGTTAAAAAGTCTCAGCAGGCATTCTCCACCCCTCCATATCCATTCCACACACTCTGTATGGACTTTATTGAATTGACACCCTCAGAGGGGAAAAGGTTCTGTTTAGTCATTATTGATGCTTTTTCTAAATGGGTAGAAGCTTTCCCAGTAAAGCACCCGAATGCACAAACAGTAGCAAAGCTTTTGACTACAGAAATAATTCCCCGATTTGGTTTACCAAGATGCATTTACAGTGATAATGGGTCTCATTTTGTTAACCAGATTGTTCAGAAGTTGGGTCAAGTGTTTCAAATTGATCTTAAGTATCATTGTGCTTACCATCCCCAATCAGCTGGACCGGTGGAAAGACACAACGGCGTCTTGAAGAGTAAGCTCCGCAAACTGATGGCAGAAACACATAGATCATGGACTGCGTGCCTTCCTTTGGCACTCCTGTATATGCGAATCTCACCCTCCTACAAAGGACTTACACCATTTGAACTTTTGTTTGGGAGACCATATTACGCCCCACAGTGGCAAGGATTGTTGCCAGTGGAACGTGAGGGGGGTGAGGATCTAGCGGATTATATGAAGAAGCTGCTAAATGCCAAATCTCTTGTAACCAATGACTCCTTTGCAGATTCCAGAGGTGAAGCCTTGTTAAGTGTGGCACCCGGGGACTGGGTATGGATCCGAATTGTGAAGAGAAAGAATTGGTCATCCCCCAGGTGGGAAGGTCCATACCAAGTACTTATCTCGACACCTACGGCTGTAAAGATCGCTGAGAGGACTTTGTGGATTCATATCACCCACTGTAAAAAACTCAAGGCTCTTCCTTCTGCCACTGATATTGGTCAAACTCCACCGGACCTCTGAGCACAAAGTCTGGCTACAAAGGGGGACTAGCCCAATAGGGGTTAGTTCGTCTCAAACCCAGTGAAGAAACCAATGGCGTGAGGTAGTCCTTAGGGAGGATGGCCATGTTCAACTGGTACTTGAACTGTTACATGATGATGATTTTGGTGGGGAACGTAAATATGTCCATGCGAGAAGGAACAGTTGCAAGAGAAAAAGGAATGGTGGTGTTGCAAGCGCAAACAGGTGTTACTACTGTGTTTAAGGTGAAACTTTGTGAAGGAATTTTGGACTGTTCTAAATGGAACAATGATGATTTCTTGACTCGTGCAAAATACTTGTGCGATAGAGACTGTACGTCCTGGTCAAATGTTTGGTGGTCAACAGATGTGAATGGATGGGAAACAAGTGGTGCAGTGATACCAGAGAAAGATAAAAGTAAGCAACAAAAAATAAAAATTGCGCATTTCCAAGGTACCGAAGTAATTACTATAACCATTGTGTCACCACAAGAAAGTGATTCACGAGTTTATGGAATCGGAGTGTCTCTTCCAATTGGAACTGATCCTTTGGGGACCCTCCAACTTAAAGTGCAAAGCCTTAAGAATGCGACAAGTAAAGCAGATTTTGCCTTCACAGAAGAACAACAATTGTTACTCGAGACGGGATTCGTACACCATAATGAATGGTTATCTTGGGTTAGATATAGTACGCGAGAGGCACATCGTGAGAACTGTATTTCTTGCGCTGAAGGTAAACAACAACTAGCGACAGTCCCATTGATGCAAGATGAAGGTAACCTAACGTGTCTGTTAAAATTATTCTTCAACAAAACTGAAGATAAATGCAAAAATGAAACTCAGCGTTTTCCAGTCATAAGCAAAGTTGAGAACCGCCTGCAGCGATTTCCTGTCAGGTTAGATATGTGCATTTCCGGAGATGGCACAGGGAAGAATTATGGCAATATGGGACAGAACTATTGCAATGTTACTGTGAATGGCAATGAGAATCTATTTCTGGAGAACCAAACTCATAGTTTAGCAGACGTATGGTGGTTATGTGGAGACAACAAACTCAGATCAAGGCTACGATTCCCTGGAAGGAACGCACTTGTAAAGTTAATTCTGCCATTCTACATTTTCCCAGTTCCAGCAAACAGTTTCGTAAGAGAACCTGAAATGAAGCCGAAGTGGTTGAGTAGGAGAAAAAGAGAGGCACCGAAGCAATCCTTCGATAACGGTGTCTACATTGATAACATTGGCGTACCAAGAGGCGTACTGATGAATACAAAGCAATAAACCAAATAGCAGCTGGTTTTACATCTATCTTTGTCTGGATACAACCTAATAAGAATGTGGACTGGATCAGCTACATTTACTATAACCAGCAGTGTTTTGTAAACTGTACCAAAAATGCATTGAAAGGAATTGCTGAACAACTGGAGGCCACTTTGCAGGTGGCATGGCAGAATCGAATTGTATTGGATATGCTCATGGCCAAAGAAGGAGGAGTTTGCAAGATGTTTGGGACTTTCTGTTGTACGTACATTCCAAACAACACTGCGCCTGATGGAAGTATCACTCGAGCTTTGAAAGGTTTGGAAATGTTATCCGAAAAATTGGCAGAGAACTCTGGGGTAAGTAATCCCTTTACAGACTTTCTACAAGCGTGGTTTGGAAAATGGAGTCATCTCATCAGCAGTTGCCTGGTGTCCGTTGGAGTCGCTGTGGCTATCGTGGTGGTATGTCGTTGTTGTTGTATACCCTGTATCAGAGGTCTTCTACAAAGACTGGTTGATACTGCTGTTACGAAGACGATGTACCAGCAATTGCAACAGACTGGTGAAAGTGAATACATTGAAATGTGACTTTTTGCAAATGTTTTTGAAGTTTAAAAGTTTGTCTTGCCAATGAAGTAATGTATGCAAAGAAAAACTTAGTTTTTACCATATATTGCTGAAATAAAAAGACAAATAAAAAGTATTTTCAGGGGGGAAATGTTAAGAGAAAAATGTTTTAAAACATACTGTTATTTGTCTTTTTCCTCTTCTTGCAAAGTGAAGATGTTATTTGTTGGGATATGCCTATCAAAAATGGGCCTCATCTGTGAACAAAATGCAGCATTGCTTATAAACTTGAATGATATCTGTTTTCTGCTTTTCAGAATAAAGAGACTTGGTTATAGCTTAGTGAAGCCTGGGATAAGGACACACGGCCGAGTAAGAGTTAATTTACTGAAGCAGGCTGTGTGTCCTGGAAAATTTGAGCTACCATTGTTGAACTGAACATTCTGTGCTTCTTGAACATTCTATACTAACTGTTGGTTTGAGGTGATATGTGATAAACATGTTTACCACAGGTGTTTTCCATGGCCAACTGTCAACGGTCAGAAATGTAACAAAAGGTTGTTTTGCTTGCAGTATAAAAGTTGATGTCAGTAAACAAGTTGACCAGAGGCGATCATCTTGGCCAACATGCTGTGTAATCTGGTTAGCTGCTAATAAAGAAGTTTTTCATCACCTGAGACAGATGTGACTTGTTTGAATTTTTCTTCTGACAGTTCTCCTCCCACTTGCACTCCCTGGTATTAAATTTCTACTTTGTCATCATAAATCTGCTAGAAGAAAGTCTTAGTTTGACCATAGCATTATAGTATAATATTATCAAATTGTATATTATATAATATTTTATTATATTATTGTCCTACAATATTGTATGATATCACATACTCAAACCCAGAGGAAATAGCCAATCTACCAGTGGACAAATTTAGCTCAAACTTCACCCCCCTCTCCCCTCCAATATTCTCAGATCAGATACCCACACTTAACTACTGTTACATTTCCCAAGAACATGTTCTCAAGGCACTATCTAAGGTCAAGGATACTATGCCCATGTGGGCAAGTAACATACCAGGCTACTTACTGGTCAGCCTGAAACACGACTTGCCTAATGCCCTACAGAAGCTGTTCAATACCAGGCTCAAAACAGGTTGCATTCCGAATGACTGGAGGCCAGCAGTAGTCATTCCCTTGTATAAAGGTGAGGCTTCAGTGGACCCAGGTAATTATAGACCCATCAACCTAACCAGTCTCATCTGTAAAGCGACTGAAAGGATTATTACAGAATTAATAAATAAGGACATAAGCGACCTACAAACTCTTGACTCACCACAGTTCAGAAATTTGGGTCACCCTGGATCAAGCCCGCCTCAGGCTA
>NW_025054943.1:0-9273 GCF_019279795.1 Protopterus annectens
ATGCCATTGGTCTTTGAAAAAATTACATGGAGCTGCTTACTGCTTGGTGTGATGGATTTGCAATGTATATATGACACTCAGTCTTGCTGGCTAGATTCTGCTAAAATTCAAAGTCTGATTATATTTGCATTCACAGTCTGTTGCATACAGAAACTTGCAGAATATACACTGATGAGAGAATATACTTTGCAGCATCAACTTTAAAGAGCAGTAACAAATAACTTTTTATAATAAATCAAAGCGAAACCACGTTGCAGCAAAGTACTGTTCCAACTTTACTTCTCATATAGTACAGATGATGTGAGAGATATAACATTTACCTCAGAACACCAAATGTGTTCCTACCATATCCCTAAACAACTGGATTTATACAGCTCTTTATATACTCTTTTTAAACATATTTTGGAGAATTGCTTATCCTGTAGAAACAATACTAAACTTCCTTGTTTAACAATGTCTTGTAAGAGACCAGCTTTTCTGACAGTGTGAATATCCTGTAACAGTGTCCTGATGTCCATGTAGAAAAACATATTTTTGAGGAAACACATTGTCCTGTATTCTATTTGAATCTGTGTATAGAAACATGTATTTCTTATGTCAATGCTGATAAGCATATCCTGTTTTTATGAAGAAAAACATATTTTGGAAAACACATTGTCAGAGATCAGCTTTTCTGACAGTGTGAACATCCTGTATTTTATTTGGATCTTTGTATAAAACATCTGTTATCCCTGTTTTTCCATGCAGAATAACATGCCATTGTTCTTTAAAAGCAGAGTTTTCATTTTTGTTCTTGTATACATCCTGCTCTGAGTCTGTAAGGGAAAAATGTCCATTCTTTAAAAGCAGATTTTTACACCCTGCTTTGAGTCTGTGGGGAAAAATGTCATTCAGCAGATTCCTTTTCCAAGCCATGGTAATTTAGTATGGATGCTGATTACATATTACTAAACTCTATTTCTACATTTAAGCAAACTTTATCTTATACATTATTTATGTTGCATAATTGTAGCAAATTGCTTTCAACCTTAGTATATTGTTGACACATTCTAGCAATTCCGTCTTTTTTATTTTAAACTAGAAATAAATTCAGCATTATTTGGTAATACTTTTCATTATGACAATTAACAACAGTAACTTGACTAGCTTTTGCTAAGCAGACTTTAATACATGTAAATAATATACCAAGCATTACAATAACAATAAAAGAAATTAAAAATACAGTGATTTTTCCTGTCCATCCTGTAAATAGATTACTAAACCATTCACTCAGTCATCATTCCAGTTTTTCTAGTATGTTGAGACACTTGTGCAATCACTTCTAAATGTGCTTTTACAGATTCTGTTTTGTCTGGAATAAATGTACAACACTGTTCTCCTATTAAAGCACATGTACCCCTTGTGATGCTAATATGCTAATCTAATGCCATTCGATTTTGCAAAACCATAGTTATTATTGCTGTCATTTCGACAGTAATGTCAGAGACTGCATTGAAAGTGGCATTTGCCAATACCTCAACTAGTTGAATAGTTTTCTCCAGTTCCCAGATGGCTTTTGCAGCCCATTACCAAGGGAAAATACCTGCTCCAGAAGTTACATCATCTCCTAAATCCATATCTTTTAATTTAATATAATCAAGATTTTGATGATATATCGTGATGTATCTAAGGTGTCTACTGGATTTTCTGGACTTTCAATTACAGGTAATATATCCCTTTTCTTTTTGTATTCCTAATGTTTCCTTTTGGTAACTCTTTTACATGATGCATTGCTGGTACCACTAATCCTATATAACAGGTGCCATCCCATCCCTTTGGTAACCATTTATAAGCATATTTACCACAGATGTAATATAACCCATCTGATAGAGCAACACTGCTATTTACCAGACTGCCATTTACTTGCCCCATAGTAGGAGTTTTATCATGTACAACTGTAAAGTTTTATCTGTTTACTTCTCCAACATGTAATAAGTTTTACAGTCATTTTTGTCATTTTGTGAAAAGTGAAATACTGCTGTGTCATAATATTAACTGACCCTTAGTGGTATTAAAATAGGAAAACCATGTGAAAATACTCCACGTACTGGTATGTGGTTGTGAAAATTTATCATTTCAATTGTTTGAATACAATTGCTATTACCCACTGGAACAGTTCCATTTTGTTGAAAACATGTGATCCCCTGTACTATAGCAGATAACTGTACTCTTGCTTTACGTAATTGTACATTTATAACTTGATCTCCTGTTTCATTTATTAATACTCTCCAACTACTAAGAGAATTTAGTGGAATAGGTATTAGAGGCATTACCCCTGTTATTTTTGGTATTAAACTACATACCCAACAATTAGAAACATTCATGCTTTTGCATACCAACATTGTCTTGCTAAGAAAGTGTTAAAAGATGGTGACCAGTCTTGTTCATTTTTCCACATTTCTTTACTCTCTCTCTTATGTAACTTTACAGTTTGATTAACAGGTTGTAAGTATAATTTAATACTAAGCAATACAATAATAGTTAGTATAATAGCTATTATCAATTTAAAAAACCATCCTTTAAATAGAAATTCCATTGTTGAATCATTTTGCCTTTGGTCATCGAAACTGGATTTCAAAGGATGCACTTTAAACCATGTCAATTTCATTAGGGTTTTCTCTGTTGGAAACCTACAGAAGAATACATTTAATCAGATTTACATTGTTCACTATTTTTTATCATTCTTAGTTGATCTTTATGTACCAACATTGTTCTGTTTTTCTTTTTCCTTTGATTTTTGTACACTAATGGTCCAATTTGTTCCACTATTTCAAAAGGGCCTTGCCAATTGCTAGCCCATGGTCCTTCCATTTGGAATGTTTTTACCAATACTTTGGTTCCACAGGGAAGGTTTTCTTCAGCTGGTATTATTGGCACCTTTTCCATAGATGGAACGCTTGCTCCTGCATTATAGTCACATATACTAGTAAGTTGTTTTAGCCATTCCTGATGTTTGCTAATTTCTAGCATGGGCCTACCATTAGGTAAATCTGGATCAAATGGTAATTGTATGGGCATTTTGCGGCCTGTCATTATTTCATATGGGGAAATACCTGTTTACTGTTTGGTGTTGCTCGAATACCCATTAAAATACCAGGCAGATGATGTAACATGTATTGCCCTTTTCCAAGCATGCCTTTTTTAGGCGTTCTTTTAACGTCCGATTCATCGTTCTACAATGCCCATTAGATTGTGGATGGTATGGTACATAGAAACCTTTGCTGTATGCCTAACAAATTACACATTTGTTTAATGAGATCACTAACAAACTGTGGGCCATTGTCTGACTCTATAACCCGTGGCCATCCCAATGACAGAAAATATTTTCCATAAGGCTTCTGCTGTTGCCTTTGCTGTCATGGTTTTGGTAGGAGTGCTTCTACCCATTTTGATTACTCGTCCACTACTACTAGTACTTACCTGTTACCTCCCCTTGTTGTTGGTAATGCACCTGCCTAGTCTATTTGAACTGCATACCATGGCCCATCCGCTGGCTGTACTCGATGTAACAGAGGGCTTTTCCTTATAGCATTTACGTGCTGAAAGATTAAACATTGATCAATAATGAGTTTGCAGAGCTTTTATAAATTAGGGTTCCAATACTTTTCTTTTACAACTGCCCATAACTTATCGGTTCTATATGGCCCAGTATTTGGTGATTTAACTTGACCAACTGGCGTGCCAACTGAAATGGTACATATGGCAATTGTAACCCTTTGGAAGGTCGTGTATGCATGAGTACTCCTTTGGTGGTATACCTACCAATCTGCACTGATCAGTTTCTTCTTTTTTAAACCCTGTTGTTTTTGTATATTTACAAGGTCTTTCTCTATTGACTCTTTATCTAGCTCTTTTAAGACACTAACTTCTACATTGGCATACTCATATTCTGGAAATTCTTTTCCATTTGTGCTGCTTGTTTGTGCCAAGGTATCAGCTAACACATTTAATCTGTAAGTTTCACTGGTTGGCTTTTGATGTGCTTTTACTTTTAAGATGCTATATACTGTCCTTGTTGTTTTGACATTGTTATAACTTTATATATGTCTTTTAATACTTCAGCATGCGTAATGGTTTTACCTACACTATCCACAAATCCTCGTCTTACCCAGGTTTCCATATGTAGTCTTAAAATTTACTACATAAGCACTATCTGAAAAAATGTTAATAGGATTGTAATACTTTGCACATACAATACTGCCTCCAGTTCAGCTCTTTGAGCTGACATATACCCTAGTAACTTGATTAGTTCAGGAGAACAATTGTGGATTCTCTGGAACTATGGCAAATCCTGTCCAGTATCTGCCTTGGTCCCAATATCGTGCTCATCCACAAAGATGGATGGCTTAAAGTGATCAAAATCAGATGCTAAAATTGCACCTCAGGTGACATTATCTTTTCTAAACAGTTATGCTGTTTTCCTTCATATCCCATATGGTTTGACAAATGGTATTTATCCCCTGTCTGTATAGTAACAGTTTTCATTCCAAAAAGTGCCATCCATTTTGCAAAGACTGCCTGACTAATACCATCTGTAATTTTATTCATTTCAAAACTGTCTATCAAAGCTTTTACAGCTTGATGTGGTGTTTGTACTATAATGCTGGAAAATACGGTCAAATATTCAGTTTGTTTTAATACCCCAGTAAATGGCTAATAACTGCTGTATGCATGGATGGTAACCCAATTCCACTGGGGTCATCTTTCTGCTAAAGAAAGTGACTGGGCGTAATATTTTCCATTTTGTTGTCACTACCATGTGGCCATTCCTGTAGTAGTACCACAGACAGTGTTTTTCCTGCTGCTGCTTGTAACACAAATGGTAACCTTGCAGTGGGCGCTATTGGTTCTGTAGCTTGTGCTAGTTTTATTTTTATCTGTGAAAATGCCTCCTCTTCATGAGATCCCACTCTAAAAAGGTGGAGTTCTTTTGTTCATGTAACATTTTGTATGGGGAGCAGCCGCGGCTGCATAATCCTCTATAAATTCCCTATTGTAATTCATGATTCCATGAATTTATGTAAGTCTACTATAGTCAATGGCTTTTCCATTTGTAAAATACCTTGTACACATTACAGGGCAAGGAGATCTTCCTGTTGGTTTTATAACAGTACCTAGAAACTTAACTTCTTGTGTCATAAACTGCAATTTTTCAGTATAAATCTTAAACCCTGCTAGCTGTAGAGTATGAAAACTTTCTCTTAAGAAGCCGTACATGCTCTCTACTGTTTCTGACTGAATTAAAATATCATCAATGTAATGTATTACTGAGTCATCCTTTTCCAAATGTTGTAGAATGGATCCTACTGTCTGATGAAAAATAACTGGACTGTTTTGAAACCCTTGTAGTAACCTTGTCATAACATATTGCTGGTTTTAAATGTAAAGGCAAATCTTGGCCAATCTTTTTTTCCTGAGTGGCACTGCAAAAACATTTGCTAAATCTATTACTGTAAACCACTTACTTTGTGGCTTAATATGTGCAGCCAACTCTGGGACTCCTGGAATCAAGTGTGCTCTAGGGTGGTATATTGATTAACCTTTCGTAAATCAATAACAAGGCGATAACTACCATCTTTTTCTTAACTGGCCAGATTGGGTGAATTTGTAGGACTGTTGCCTTTTTGTATAATCCCTTCTCTTTCCCATTCTGCAATACATTTTTCCATATGTTCTTCTGCTTCCCTAGGAATAGGATATTGTTTTTGAAAGGTGGTATATGGTCCTGATCACTTCCTATTCCTACTGGGCTTTCTAGTTTCCCACAATCACTGGGACCTTGGACCATAGATTTGGTAATTGCTGTTGTAAATGCTTCCATACATCCTCACTGTCTGTATTTATAGCCTGTGAGGTTTTCAGGTTTGTCAGGCAGAGATTGCATAGCAACCTGTATTTTGCTCTTCCTCTCTTTTGTTGTTTGTCTCCCATCCACAGAATTTCATTAGGTAAATCAATTACTATGCCTAAGGTCCTAGAATGTCCATACCAATAATGGTATTTGTGCAAGATGGATGCATTAAAATGCACCCTTCCATATTTGTCCCTCTTCACTAAACTTTATGTCCACATTTTGGCTACTCACTGCATAGCATCCTGTGCCATTAAATGCTGAAATGCAAACCTTTTTATAGGATTTACTGGTAACTGTCTGTTTGTGACAGATACTGCTGCTCCTGTGTCTATTAAGACATTTTCCACAGTGACCCCTCTGCAAATATCAATCAGTGGTCGTCCATCTCGACCCTTTTTAAAGTAGTCAGGAAAGATACCAGAGTAGGGGGCACATCCCTATTGTAAGAAATCCACTCATCCTCTCCTTTATTATCAAATGCAATATGACACACCTCATGTTTTTGTTTGTCATCTTCTTCTGTGTCTGAATGATCTCTACATATTTAGGTTTTCAATCTCTTTTTAACTGTTGCCTAGCTATTCCTTCTGCCTGTTCTATCAAATGTTTGGTTACAGGTGAAACTGTTTGAAAATCTGCGGGCATACTTTCCCTTTTCCTGTATATTGATGGCTCTTATAACTGTTTTTACTAATATTGTAAGGTTTTTCTACATGATCCTGCTTTTCTGACTTTTCTTGTAAAATTTGTTTGCTCTCTTTTTGGAAACACTCCCTGTTCTTCCTTCTTTTGCGCCAGGCTTTGTAATGATCACAGTTTTGTAGCGTGTCCTATTTTTTTACAAAAGAAGCATGTTGGTGTGCCTTTTGCTCATTACCTGTGCAATTGCATCCTGGTACTACAAGCATGAGGCAGGAGCTGGTGGTGCTGACACAGCTCTTTCAGCTGGTGGTTGGTCACACCATCTGCCTTCCCCTGTTTTTGACTTCACCAATTACTTCAAATGGCTCACTATTATCTTCACATGCAAAGATATGGTGTGAGTATAAAGTCCCCATCATCGGCCATAGTCCGTCCCTCATTAGTTTTTGTACCAAATCAGTGAGAATTATCAGAATTTTCTTCGTAGATACATTTAATATCCCCTGGAACCCCTTTGACTTATTCTAGAAGCAATGTATTAACTGTTTTTGTATGTCTCTTTTCCCATGTCTCTGTCTGTTTTTATATATGATTTGAAATGCAAGTCTGAAATGATCACTTTGTTCCATTAATTTATCTGTGATAGTAATTTTAAAATTATCTAATAATTTGGCTGTGAGAGGCTGCCCTTGTTAATAAGTAAATGCCATAAAAAGCGGCATGTCATATGTCCTACTTTAGTGTTCAACTGATAATCATCTTGCTTTAATTATATGAAAGTTTTAAAACATTTGGGAATGAAAATCCAGAAACATCTAAGTAATGCATCTGTCCATATATCAGATCCTGCTGTATATGCCACCCATTCTTCAAATGTAAGCATGTTATAAAATATGCCTTTTTTATCATTCCACTGTGGTAAACTCTGTAATAATCTAGACTGCGTATATAAATCTGTAGTGGTTCCCTGTCCCTGTTCTATAATTTGGACTGGTTTTGTGTTTTAACTCTTCTTTAAAGCTGGGATATTCACAAATAGTATTTTGGAGGTTGAATACTCTGTTAATTCATCTAATTCTTCTTCCCTTTTTCCTTCCAGATGCTGTTTTAAGGTCTGTCATCTGAAACTCTACCTGTAAGTGTTTAAGGGATATATGATTACCTGTTGGCTGGATTCCTCTGTTGACTGCAGAGCTCCTATGCACTTTTGACAGAGATCTTGAATGTCAGTTTTCCAGACATTTAAATTCATTTTGTTCTCTCTTTTAAAAACTTATTAAAAGTCTTCTTTCAATGTATCATAAACTTTTTTTCTGTCCCCATCTGTATGTGTAGTACGTGGCATCATTTTCCATAACTTGGCACATAATTTTTAAAGGGAGTTACAAGATCACCACAGGGGACTCTGTCAATAACAGGTTGATTGCTGTTGTAATTCAGAAATTAATGTACTGACAGGACCCATAACTGCTTTACATCTGGATATAATGAGAAACTGTGTATTATTAATTAATTCTTTATCCATGAACAGATCTGTCTGCACCAGTCCTAGTTTTTTAGCCAAATATCATTGCAATACTTGTTTTATGGCATATTACACAAAATGCAGTTTCCTGCTGAATCACACAATAAACATTTACTATGATATACTTCATTTTTTGTTGCAAATACCAATCAGTATGTTACAATCCCACTTACATAATGCTGGTATGTCAACATTGCCCCTAACTAAGGTTTTACACTTACTAATGTGTTTGTGTTGTATACCAACATTTGCAATTTACTCATATTTTATCTGGATTTGTTTCTGCTACATTAAAGAGTAAAACTTGAAAAACTTACATTTGCTAAATTCTGCCTGATAGCATCCATACTAAAAAAATGTGACGTAGGAAAAAAGTCTTACCAGTAAGCAAGAAAACAGGTGATCAGGCTGTTGTTGCAGATGTTAAATTTTGCCACGATCCGCCGAAAACTGGAAAGCACAACAGGTAGCGGACGCTGTGCTGATGGATGTGCACCATGAGGTGCGCTGCAACTGGAACTTCAGTCTCCTCGGATGTAGACGTCTACTTCCACTACTACCGGCTGCACCGACTGAATAACTTTTCAGAATTGACACATCGTACAAATATTAGTTACTGCAATTTAACTGAAGTGACCCTCTGCAGGGCTTACCATCACTCCTCCTGTGGTTGAATGCAGATTGTAGGTTCAAATGCAGGCTAGCTTGCCATTGAAAAAATTACATGGAGCTGCTTACTGCTTGGTGTGATGGATTTGCAATGCTCTTATGACACTCAGTCTTGCTGGCTAGATTCTGCTAAAATTCAAAGTCTGATTATATTTGCATTCACAGTCTGTTGCATACAGAAACTTGCAGAATATACACTGATGAGAGAATATACTTTGCAGCATCAACTTTAAAGAGCAGTAACAAATAACTTTTATAATAAATCAAACGAAACCACGTTGCAGCTTAAAAGTACTGTTCCAACTTTACTTCTCATATAGTACAGATGATGTGAGAGATATAACATTTACCTCAGAACACCAAATGTGTTCCTACCATATCCCTAAACAACTGGATTTATACAGCTCTTTATATACTCTTTTTAAACATATTTTGGAGAATTGCTTATCCTGTAGAAACAATACTAAACTTCCTTGTTTAACAATGTCTTGTAAGAGACCAGGCTTTTCTGACAGTGTTTGGAAATATCCTGTAACAGTGTCCT
>NW_025054944.1:0-8392 GCF_019279795.1 Protopterus annectens
GTCGGCCCGAATACCGGGTATGCTGGCGTCGGCATGCGGCGTCACGCAGGGTACTATGCATGACGGCGTCATATCCTCAGTCTTTTTGCCGTGGTCCGATGCAGAAGCAGTTTGAGTGCAGGTTGGCGTTCTGAAATATTTCGAAACCGGAGTTTCAGACCGAATCAGAGTTGGCTAAGTACCCGTTGGAACATTTTGGTTTTTCTTGCCTCAGTATTTAACCGGATGTCAGAAAAAGTGAATAACTGTATTTCTTGTGGGAAACAAACCTCATAGGGATTACCATACATTGTGTATACCTTGTTTAGGGCCTGAGCACTTTTGGGTTGCGTCTTGTGCTAGGTTTAACAAAGCACTATTAAGAGGAGGTTAGACTGTGCCAGATTAGTGTTTGGGAAGCGTTGCAATTATAAAATGCCGTCGGATGCTCCGGCGCCGCTCAGAAGCGCAAGGACAAAACAAGCCTAGGGTTGATAAACCCGGGCAGTCCCGGACGTGTTCTTTAGAACTCAGTGGAGCCAGAGGTTTTGCCAGGAGTTTCTGGAGTCTCAGGCAGAAACTTTACTGTTACAGGATGTACCCTCTCAGGAGGAGGCCAGGCTGAGGGGCTTCTCAGGTAACTATTCTTCCCTCTTTTCCCCACAAGTTAGAGCCTCTCCTTCTGTTGCCAAAACTTCTTTTAGAGGTAGGCCAAGTTCAGTTTCAGTAGGGCTTCTCCTACCCTTTTCGGGTTCTGTACCTAAGAAACATATGCTTAAAATGGCAGAAGATTTGATTACTATGATTAGAGGTTCTATGCCCTCCTGATAAGAGGCCTAGGGTGGAACCGGGTTTGACAGTTTTGAACAGGGTTCAGGCTTCTGAGTCTTCTGGAAGATTTGCAGGAGTATCCTCATTATTCTGCTCCTGATGTGGATGCTCCCACTCCTGCTTCTCCTCCTGTGGATTTTTCATTTTCAGAGACTCTGCATTCCATGAGGGAGCACTTTAAATGGGAAGGCCAGGATTACTCTGATTCCAGGAAGAGGCTTAGGGAATTCTTGTTTTACCCCAGCATAGGCCCAGCTTACCTCCTGTGTTGAATGTGGTGGAAGATTTTTTTGCAGAGGTTTCCCCTGAACCCTGATTCCTTGCCTCCTGCTCCTGTTAAACCTGATAGGTACTATAGGGTGCCCGAAGCTCATAAGTATTTGTTTAAGAGTCCTAGGGCGGACCCAGAAACTGTTTCTCAGGGGCCTAAAGGTGTTAAGCCTCTGTGGTTAAAAATCCTGTTCCCACTGAAAAGAGGCAAGGGCTTGGATAGGTGGGGTAAGAAAGTGTATACTTCTTCCACTCTAGCCATGAGAGAATTGTCAGTTTCACATGCTGAAATATCAAAATTATCTCCTTTCACAATTGAAATCTAAGGTGGATGCTTTGGCGGAAGGTATTGATTGTAAAGAATTGCTGGATTTTTTTATGTGTCTGAACAAGTGGGCAAGCATTCTTTGCAATGTGGTTTTGTTGCTGTGCAGGCCTCCTCGGGGGTGGCTGCCACTAGTTCTGTTCTTCGCAGGCATGCCTGGTTGGGGGATCAAAATTTGGCTGAGCATGTTAAGACAAGGATTTTGGATGCTCCTTTACAGTCTGATGTGTTGTTTGGTTCACCTGTGGAAGCAGTTTTAAAGAAAATGGAGGACAAAGCTAAGTCTATGCAAACTGTTAAAGATTTTTGCAGGTCACCCAAAGTTTAGTAGAAATTGGCCTCTAAGGGGTGGACATATCCTGCTTATGATTCCCAGTCTAGGGGTAGGTCTAGCGTGGTAGGGCAGGGCCAAGGTTTTTTTAGGCCTAGACCCGGAGTTCACCTGCGCAGACTTCTGGCGACGGCAGGGGACAGTCCTTTGTAAACAGACCCAATGACCTGCCTTTTCAGCTGCCAGTAGATTCTCGTCTGGCAGCTCCTTTGGAGGAAGACTGTCTCTTTTCAAAGAAAATTGGGATTTAATTACTCAAGACAGATGGGTGTTGGAATCATTCACCAGGTTACAGATTTTATTTCCATACAATGCCCCTTTCAAAGGCATGCCAGACGTTCCTCCTCCACAAAGAAAAGAGGCTCACAAGCAAGTTTCTCAGTTACTCCAAATGGGGGGCATTCAGCCAGTCCCTGTATCAGAAAGGGGCCTAGGATTTTATTTCGCTGTTCCTAGTACCAAAAAGGGGAACACGTGGAGACCAATTTTGGATTTATCTCTCCTCAACAGTTATCTGGACATTCCCAAGTTCAAGATGTTGGACAACAGCTTTTACCTCTGCTGGGCAAAGATCACTGGATGGTAACTTTAGATCTCAAGGAAGCTTACCTTCATGTGCCTATCAGGCTAAGTTCAGGAAGTATCTGCGGTTTCGAGCTGGGGATTCTCATTATCAGTTCTCTGCATTGCCCTTTGGCTTATCTACTCAGAGTATTCACAAAAGGGTTTTGGCTCCAGTGATAGCTTACTTCAGGCTACAAGGACTTCAAATCTATCCTTATTTGGCGACTGCCTGATTCTGGCTCAAGAAAAGAAGACCTTCTACAGCATCTGGAATATGTTATAGCAGTGCTAAGATGCCTAGGGTATTCTGTGAACGAAATAAAGTCCAGTCTAGTACCCTCTCAAGACATGTGCTTTCTGGGTGTGAGACTGAATACAGCAGCCCAGATGGCCTTTTTAACCCCGGACAAACAAAAGAGTCTATCACTTTACTTCCATCAACTATCTCATCAGTCCGTGCTGACTGAAAGGGACAGTCCTTCAAGCATTAGGGTTCATGGCATCTTGTATTCTGGTGCTTCCCAATGCCAAACTGCATATGAGGAAGTTACAATGGTATCTAAAAAATGTATGGACACAGCACTGCCAGGATTTGGACACTGTCATTCAAATAATACCTTGCCTTCAAAAGAATTTTTTTGGTGGGCTCAGGAATGTCACCTAAACAAGGGACTCTCTGTGACCCAGCCAGAGAGTCAGATTTTACCGACAGATGCCTCGGACATTGCTTGGGAGCTCATCTAAATGGAAAGTGGATACAAGACAAGTGGCCTGCCAGACTACAGCATCTACATATCAACATGAAGGAGATGTTAGCAGTCCAGTTGCATTATGGCTTTCAAGGAGTTACTTCTTCCAGGGCAGGTGTTGATTCTAACAGACAACACAACTGTCATGTGGTACTCAACAAACAAGGGGAACACATTCTTATCCTCTATGCAGGCAAGCAATGATTTTATGGGAGACTCTTCAACCCCTCTTCAGGCAAGGTTTCTGCCAGGGCACAGACTCCTTAGCAGATGTGTTAAGCAGACAAATCATGGATCCCCACAAGTGGAAACTGGATCTTCATGTATTTCAGAAATTGACAGTGTCATGGGGAACTCCAGACATAGATCTGTTCGCTTCTCCACTAAACCACCAGCTGCCACAGTTTTGCACAAAGGGGTTTCATCACACAGCTTGGAAAGTGGATGCTCTGTCTTTCAGTTGGAAAACCTTCATGTGTATGCCTTTCCACCTCTGCCTCTTCTTCCAAAGGTACTGTTAAAGGTCAGACAGGACAGGCCAAGGATGATTTTGATAGCTCCAGATTGGCCTCGGCAACACTGGTACCCTCTACGGAGTCTGGTAAGAAGCCTCCATGGCCTTTACCTTTGATTCCACATCTGTTATCCAGCAGGACGGTCATCTGCTCAATGTCAAGCTTCACTCTCTTCATCTGACAGCCTGGCATATTCTGTGTTGAAACACAGCAGGTCTCAACTTCCTCAACAAGTTTTAAATGTGATTATGGAAGCTAGAAGACCTAGTACAAGGAAAGTGTGCACAAATGGAAGAGATTTTTATTTTGGAGTAAAGCAAAGAATTTGGAGATTTCTGAGCCTAATTTGAGTATGGCTCTTCAATATCTTACTGAGTTATTGGACAAGGTTTGTCCTTCTCTTCCATTAAGATTCATGCTGCAGCAATCTCAGCTCACTATGATTGTGACCCACCATTGTTTTCGCATCCTTTGTTCAAACAGTTTCTTAGAGGGGCAAAAAATATAAGACCCCCACGTAGAGCTCCTACTCCTGCTTGGGATCTCAATTTTGTGTTGGAAAAACTTACTCTACAACCTTTTGAGCCTGCGGCTACTGCTGAATTGAAATATTTGTCATGGAAGACTGCTTTTTTGTTGGCTATTACTTCTGCAAGAAGGGTGTCTGAGTTGCAGGCCCTTATGGCAGTCGAGCCCTTTTTGATTTTCCATAAGGATAGGGTATCATTACGTACTAATCCTTCCTTTATGCCTAAAGTGGTTTCTAGTGTGGCTTTAAACCAAACTATTCATTTGCCTACTTTTTGTGCAGACCCCCAAAATAAAGGGGAAAAGATTTTGCATACTTTAGATGTACACAGGCAATTGCGTTATTACTTAAGCAGGACTAAGGATTTTAGGCAGTCTCAGCAGTTGTTTGTTTCTTTTGCTTTGAGTTCGCAGGGCAAGCCTGTGTCAAAACAAACTATTTCTAGGTGGATTGGCTTTTGCATTGCATTTTGTTATTCCCATCATGGCAAGGAGATTCCAGCTGGGATTAGGCCTCATTCCACTAGGGCTACTGCCACTTCAACAGCATTTCTAAGGGGGGTGGCAACTAAGTATATTTTGGAAGCAGCTACTTGGAGTTCAGTGCATACTTTCTCTAAGCATTATCACCTTCCTATCTACTCTAAGTCTAGGGCTGGTTTTGCCACAGCTGTTTTGCAAGGCATGTTGTCAGCTCCTGCTTCTTTATGATTTGCCAGCCTCCCTTACCTCTGCTTTGGGATCCTACCCAATAGTCGGGACTGCTGCAATGGAAGACGAAGAACAGAGTACAGTTTTGTACCTACCATAAATGTAGATGTTCGAGGATTCCATTGCTGCAGTCCAACCTCCCTACTTCCCATCTGTATTTAGGGGTGGTTGTGTAGATGAGTTTACCTGCTTATATTTTTGTATATATTGTTCATGCTTTGGTGCAGGTATTTTGGGCCTTGTCTTTTAGGGTCTTCTGACATCTGGGGCAAGAAAAGACTGAGGATATGGCCGGTCATGCGCATTAGTACCCTGGCGTACTGGCGTCAGTCTAATGCGCCTGACCGTCAGCCTTATACTCTGGTATTCGGGCCGACTGGATGCGGACTATACCCAATAGTAAGGACTGCAGCAATGGAATCCTCGAACATCTACATTTATGGTAGGTACAAAACTGTACTTTTTCCATTAATGGGGCAACACCATTTTTGGCCTTGTTAACGGAAAAATACTTGTTTTAGCCTCGTTGATGGAAAAGTACTTGTTTTTTGTCATAAGTAAACGTGTTGTTCATTGTCAATATTTCCATAAATAATTGAGGGCCAGAGGTGATATTAAGCAGCAGTTACGAATACTGCAGTTTCTAAAATTAAGCTGTGTCCTAATAAATAAAACCAGCAATGTTCCTATGTCTTTTTCAGAAGTGAGCATTTTTATAATGTCGACAGATAACAGCACTGTATGTGGAGGAACAGGTAGCAAAATTGGTAGAGTGGTTGTATTTTAAGATGATTGCACTTTTGCTATGCAATTTTTGTTCACAGAATAATAAAAGGGTGTTAATTCTAAACTATTGATGTGATGTGTTAAACTGTCCGTCGTGTTTGTCTGAAGCATATTTGTAGGCCATTCATAAATCTGTCAGTTTGCTGGTACTGTAGATAATTTTAAAAACTGCTTATAATTCTAGACACTGGTTTTAAAAATACATTATTGATGCTTGGATGTCAGAATGGGTTCTTCCGTGCATATTGGTACAAGTGAATATAACACATACAATCAGGATGACTGACTGCATAGTACGAACCACGTTTGCTTTATTGTTAGCAGGGCAAGGCTTGAGACTTGCATTTTCTATATCTGGGAAAACATTTCCGGTTATTTGTCTGGGACCCCTGCAAAACATTTTACCATGTTAATTCACAACTGAGTTGGCAGCATGCATCTCCTGAATAATAAACATAATTTAAGGACATTACACGACTGAAATAAGAATTGATTGTATGTATTTTATATCAGAGAAAATGAAGCAGTGCATACATTTCTTGTTTAAAAATCCAAAGTACCAAATCAAACCAGTCTTGTTCGAGATTAATTCACCAGAGCTCACAGTTGTACTGTCCTTCTGTGTGAAAGACAAATGGGTACTAATTTATTTATTTTATTTTTTTATTTTACATTTGTTTACCGGAAAAGTCCGACTGGATATATGTCCATTTTCAGCAGAGGGCCAGGGAGAAAAGCTCCAGAAAGCAGAGAATAATTACATTAGGAACAATAGAAACATTTAGAGATAAGTATAATATGCAGATGTTCTTCGTTTTCCATTGCTGCAGTCCTTACTATGGGTAGCCTCCAGTCGGCCCGAATACCAGAGTATAAGGCTGGCCGGTCAGGCCTTGCTGGGTCACGTCAGGGTACTAAAGCATGCCGGCGTCATATCCCGTCTTTTGGCTGTCATGCAGAAGCAGTTTTGCGGTGCAGGTTGGCGTTCTGAAATATTTGACCGGAGTTTCAGACCGAATCAGAGTTGGCTAAATACCCGTTGGAACATTTTGGTTTTCTTGCCTCAGTATTTAACCGGATGTCAGAAAAAGAGAATAACTGTATTTCTTGTGGGAAACAAATTCCTCATAGGGATTACCATACATTGTGTATACCTTGTTTAGGGCCTGAGCACGGCGTTGTTGGTTGCGCTCTTGTGCTAGGTTTAACAAAAGCACTATTAAGAGGAGGTTAGACTGTGCCAGGTTAGTGTTTGGGAAGCGTTGCAATTATAAAATGCCCCGGATGCTCCGGCCCCCTTCCAAAGCGCAAGGACAAAACAGCGAAGCCTAGGGTTGATGAACCGGCAGTCCCGGACGTCGGTTCTTTAGAACTCAGTGGAGCCAGAGGTTTTGCCAGGAGTTTCTATGGAGTCTCAGGCAGAAACTTTACTGTTACAGGATGTCCCCCTCAGGAGGCAGGCCAGGCTGAGGGGCTTCTCAGGTAACTTTCTTCCCTCTCTTCCCAAGGTTAGAGCCTCTCCTTCTGTTGCCAAAACTTCTTTTAGAGGTAAAATTCAGCTTCAGTGGGCTTCTCCTAGCCTTCGGGTTCTGTACCTAAGAAAAACTTAAAATGGCAGAAGATTTGATTACTATGATTAGAGGTTCTATGCCCTCCTGATAAGAGGCCTAGGGTGGAACCGAGTTTGACAGTTTTGAACAGGTTCAGGGGTTCTGAGTCTTCTGGGGTTTGCAGGAGTATCCTCTTATTCTGATTCTGATGTGGATGATTCACTCCGCTTCTCCTCCTGAGGATTTTTCATTTTCAGAGACTCTGCATTCCATGAGGGAGCACTTTAAATGGGAAGGCCAGGATTACTCTGATTCCAGGAAAGGCTTAGGGAATTCTTGTTTTGCATAGGCCTTAGCTATACCTCCTGTGTTGAATGTGGTGGAAGATGTTTTGCAGAGGCTTCCTGAACCCTGATTCTTTGCCTCCTGCTCCTGTTAAACCTGATAGGTATATAGGGTGCCGAAGCTCATAAGTATTTGTTTAAGAGTCCTGGGGCGACCCAGAAACTGTTTCTCAGGGGGCCCAAAGGTGTTAAAGGGCCCCTGTGGTTAAAAATCCTGTTCCCACTGATAAAGAGGCAAGGGCTTTGGATAGGTGGGGAAAAAAAGTGAAATTCTTCCACTCTAGCCATGAGAGCTTGAATTGTCAGTTTCACATGCTGAAATATCAAAATTATCTCCTTTCACAATTGAAATCTAAGGTGGATGCTTTGGCGGAAGGTATTGAGTGTAAAGATTGCTGGATTTAGTTTGTGTCTGAACAAGTGGGTAAAATTTTTTGCAATGTGGTTTTGATGCTGTGCAGGCCTCCTCGAGGGGGGCTGCCACTAGTTCTGTTCTTCCCGGCATGCCTGGTTGAGGATCAGAATTTAGCTGAGCATGTTAAAAAAATTTTGGATGCTCCTTTACAGTCTGATTTTTGTTTGGGTTTCCCCGTGGAAGCAGTTTTAAAGAAAATGGAGGACAAAGCTAAGTCTATGCAAACTGTTAAAAAAGAATTTTTTTGCAAGGGGGTTTTCAGCCCCAACCCGGGAAAAAAAAAAAAAAAAAAAGGGGGGGGGGGGGGGGGGGGGGGGGTTTAGAAAATTTTTAAAAAAAAAATTTGGCCCTGCCCCCCAAAGGGGGTTTTGGGGAAAACCCAATAAAACCTTGGCCCTTTAAAATGGAATTCCCAGTCCCCCCCAAAAGGGGGTTAAAAGGTTCTTAAAAAACCCCCTGGGGTAGGGGGCCAAAAAAAGGCCTTCAAAGGGTTC
>NW_025054945.1:0-9121 GCF_019279795.1 Protopterus annectens
AATTTTTCCCCATTTCTTATTTTTGTCTCTCAAATCAGGTATCTTGTTCTTTAAATATGATGTTACATGCCAGATCCTGATGTTAAACTTTTTTACTTTTGCACTCAAACAATTTATCTTTCAAAACTTTCCACTTTCCCTCCTGCAGTTTTTACTGAACCCTCCAGTTAGTTTTATATAACTTTTTGTTCACTATAATCTGTAATTAACCTTCTGTGCTTTGGCTTAGATTTCAGTTTGCAGAATTATCTAGCAACAAATTATCCTTATGAATGATCACTGCACATCAATGGTGGAAAAACTTGACTTGAAGTTATAGTAATTTCTTTGGGAACACAAACAATATCTAGTATATTCCATACCCTGGTAGGTTTTTTACAATCTGAAGCATTTGTTCCTGAATATACTCTGAATAATTTCTCTATTAACATTGTTGAATCAATTATTAGTCTGTTTCGGGTAAATTTAAGCCCCCAGCTAATATTTCCTCCTGTGTTTCATGTAAGAAATGTATGAATTCTCTAGGTCATCTGCACTTGACTTTGGTGGTCTAAACACTCCAACAATTGTTATATGTTCCAGGGCTGCCTGTATTGTCACAGTTACAGTCTATAGTATTGGAGTTATCATTGAACATGTAATAGTCAGACGTCTCATAGCTATCTTTAATCCCTATCATAACACCTCCACCTGATTTTTTGTTAGAATGTCTGTTACAGTAAAAACGTTTATACCCTGACAGTACTGGTTTCCAGTCATTGTTCTTTAACCATGTTTCACAAACTATAACAACATCAATCTTGTGGGAAAGCAGCAAATCTTCTAATAAAAACACTTTATTATTAATGGTACTAGCATTAACAACCATCAGAGATGCATCAAATGTTCTTGAATGTTACTTTTTTGACCTGGCAAAAATTGACTAGTTTTGTAAAATACTGCAAAATATCTGTGAAAATTCTTCTCTGATCAGACAATTAACATCCTGTCTGAACACATGTCCCAAAAGAAGGCTTGATGCTCTACACATTTCCATTTTTTAAAACAGGACATTTTTCCATGTAGGTGTTTATCCAAAAAATATTTTCATTCACAGTGACCTGACTATCCTTTCTATAGGTGATTTGTAAAAAGTATGTCCTAACACCAGAAAAAGCTATACTATCTGGGTGGGCTGTCAGTTCCTGACTAACAGGCAGAGAATCTTTGTTGGTGACATCATTTGTACCAACATGAATAAAAACAGATACATACTTACTTACATTAAGGCATTCCAAGGCTTGTTTCACAGCTTCTATTTTTGCTCCTGGCAAGCATAGTACTACTCGATGTTCATTATCATCTATGCAAATATAAGTATCAGTTCCTCTAATAACTGAATCTCCAATTACAAGAATATCTTTGCTGAATATCTCTGAAAAATCTTCAACTTCTAATACACCCATTTGCTCTAGCAATGTTATGAAGGATAGATCTTATCACTATTAGTCATTAATTATGTTTTCATTGATATTAAAATCCAGTGGCTGTAAATCCAAGTTGGGCCATGTAGTCAACATTGTATTTCTCTTCTTTTCTTACAATAATGTTCTTCAATCCTTCCAGTTCAGTTTGACTTCCTTTTTACCTGCCCCTTGCCCTTTTCAACCTTTCCATTGGAAAGGTGATGCCTTTCTGTAGACTGATTTTCTGATAGACAGATGTCCTATTTCCTGTCACCAGTGTGTTACAAAACAAATCAGAATCCTTTTACAAGATTCTCTTTCCTTTACAGTCTAGTCAGTTTTTTCTTCCTTTTATTAGAAATTCTTCCCTTTCTGTTGCCTTCTAAACAAAGATCCTCAGATTGCTGAGTACTGCATCCATAATTCCATAGTTCTCAGGGTTCATCATCTTTCATAGGAGTTGAATGCTTTCAGAAAATAGATGCATCATTTCCTAAATCTGTTCTAGTTCTATGCCTAACATTATTGCACAGTCCAGTCATTAATATATGATACAACAGTTCTCAGCCACAATTGCTCATGTGCAAATCATCATTAAGTTCAGATTTGCTTAACAATGGTAAGCAAAACATCCACCTTTGATAGGAAAAAGATTACCCGTGTTATCAGCTGTTACCAAATGTGCATAGCATTTATTACACTGTAAAATATACTGTCATTAGCAAATCTAATTGCATACTCATTTAAGGAATCTATTTCAGCTTTAATTGAATAAAATATTGCAAAGGATTACAAAATCAGTAGCAAAGTATTCAAAGGAACAAATCAACTTCTATGACAAAAATTTTACCAGCAATATCCAACTAAATAATAAAATACAAAAAAGTTGAAATGACTATACATGTTCTACCAGCTAGACAGAAGTTGTATCTCACATATGCAGTTGCATTTTAGCAGTAAAATAAATAAAACTTCTTTACCAGTCAACTCCACAACATCATAAACCAAGACAGGATTGTTTTAATATTCTCAGAATTTTTCTCTGCAGTCTTGTAATTTATAGTCCAAGTTCCCATGGCTGAGTTGCCTGTAAATATCCTTTCTCAAAACCCAAAGTGAAACTACAGTAAAACAATATAATCAGAAAAGCTTGTTAATAAGCAGTCTCTTCCTATACAAACAGTTAAAATAGTGATAACAAATGCATATTTAAACTGTGTTATTTAAATATGATACATTTATTACACTGTAAAAGATATTCTGCATTAGCAAATTTAATTGCATACATTTAAGGAATCCATATTCAGCTTTAATTGAATAAAATATTGAAAACAAAAAGTCAGTGCAAAATAAAGGAACAAATCAACTTCTATGACAAAAATTATACCAGCAATATCCATCTAAATAATAAAATACATAGTTGTTCTGACCATAAGTTTACAGCCAGACAGAAGTTGTAATTTCACTATACTTGCAGTCTTTTAACAGTAAATAAATAAAACTTCTTTACCAGTCAACTATAACAAATCACAAACCATGACAGGATTGTTTTGATATCCCAGAATTTTCCTCTGCAATATTTTAAATGTATACTGCCCAAAGTTTGTGGTGGCTAGAGCTTGCCTGTAAAACATACCTTCTCACAACAAAAGTGAAACAAGGTAAAACAACAAATAATCAAAGTGCTTTTTAATCAGTTCCTACCTACAAGCAGTTAAAATGTATAAACAAATGCTAACTTCAAATAAAACTGTCTTATAGTAACTCCACAACAAATCACAAAACCAATTGTTTTGATGTGCTCAAATTCCTTTGTGCTGTGTCAGTACTGGGCTGCATCATTGCAGATGGTCATGGCGCTGTGTGTACTAGTTATTGTCCATGGAGATGGAGTTGTGTAAAGGATGTAGTACAGTGGTATCCTGCCACCTGCCGTAATGGCAGCAGACAATCTATCGACTGAAGCTGTGAGTGACCGCTTAGGGTGAGGAGTGACATGCATCAGTTTTTTCCTCTGGGTACCTCCCTAAACATGGCCACTGAGGTGATCAAGTTGACATGTATACCTTGCTACAACACATGGTTAGTGTCTGTGATGGGAACCTATACCCAAGCATGTTCTGTTGACTGTGTGAGTAGTGTAGCCAGTGGGAATTACCGATGGCATGTAGTTGCATAGAGGGTGTTTTCTCTATAATATTGCCGGATTCTTACAAGCTGGGCAGACATGTTAGTGTCAATCAAGCATAAGTTGCCTGTACATATCCTGGCTGGATACCTGCCATCTGCACATCTGTACAGGGACTGACAGTCATCAGCTTGGCAAGTATCTATGCAGTAGAATGAATGTGTTGACAGATATATGTTTGACAACAATATGTATGCCATAACTACATGTTAGAAGCCCACACTAACATGTGCAGTACAGACAGTAGTCTACAGTTACATTTCACATGTTGGATCATTATCCAGGAGGTGATATATACTGTGACACAGCTCACACACCAGGGACACAACAGTGAGGTCTCAGAGTCCAGCTATGCCTGCAGGTGTGCTTATTGTCAGTACTACATTTAGCACTCTACTCTTGCCTGGAAAGCACTATCAACTTAATGGTACCCTTGTTGCATTTGTTGGCACGATGCCTGGCCTGCCTGTATATAACACATTCATAGGATAACAGTGCAATGCAGGCCTCATATACTTGTGTGTCTGAACGTGGCATCGCCCTCTTGCTACCTGTAATGACAGCATGGTAGCATGTATTTGTACATGGCATTACGGCATACGGTCATGATGCATATGTTAATGAACTGGGTGGTCAGAACTGGTTACCAGGGCTAAGCCATGCTTAGCAGGTATCAACATTGCTCCAATATAACAGATAAGTTGATTTACTTTTTACTGGTAGAGTGAAGCCTACGAGGCTTTGCTCAAAACTGCCTTAACCACTCTGTATCCGACAGTCCTTGTTTTGCCCAGCAACACAATGAAAATCCCTTGCAGATCTTGAACCCAGGTCCCTGTACACTATAGGCACAACCCTTAACTACTATGCCATGACCACTGTGAAGACAGCTGTTGTTTTTCCAATATATCAGTCAATACACATTGATTAGTATTGAATAATTGCCTTTACTTCCACAATTGTGTAGTACTTGTTATTAATATGACTGTTACATCACATATGTTGTTATATCATATTGTACACATATCAGATACATATGATGAGATACATCTGGGAAGGTATACACAACTGTGATGTTTACACATGACAGGAATATGTCTATATACATATGCATATGTTGATATTGGTCTACATGTACATACACATGTATATTCATACATATGTCTGTATACACATCTGTATAGTGCATATATATATATATATATATATATATATATATATATAATATATACATATATATATATATATATATATATCGCCATGTGTAGATCTCTTTGTGTGTGTATATATATATATATATATATATATATATATATATATATATATATATATATATATATACATATATGTATATATAGCTATATATGTATGCACATCCTATGTGTACAGACATGCCTATTTATGTAGATATATATGCAGATATCTATAACTGTAATAATCGTTACATATCTATTCTGATATACCTAATATTACTTTTAATAAATTATATATGTAGATATCCATAGAGAGTATATGTGCATATGTATCTATATCTGTATAATAATGTAGGCATATATTGCTGTGCATATGTATATATTTGAGTGTGTGTGTATATATATATATATATATATATATATAAACTATGCATGTCTATATGTATATTTGTATATATCTATATAGATATATGGATAAATATATATATATATATATATATATATATATATATATATATATATATATATATATGTGTGTTCTCCATATGTCCAGAACATGGAGTGGAGTCCTACCTCAGCCCCAATAGTTCCAACCTCTTAATTCAAGGGGATGTCAGGTATGTATTTCAGGCATATATTTATACTGTTGATACAATAATAGGGGTTGTCTTAACAGACATGTGTGTGGGAGGTCACATCTGCTTTTAACATGTGCACCACTGGCTACTGATAGACATCCTAAGGACATCATAGTACAGTACCACTGCTAGCAATGTAATGATTGTGTGGACTACAGCAGAGATATGACCAAGAAATGTGGAGAGTCTGGCACTCTGTGGTCAGTCCAGAGGTGTACACATATTCCCTTCATGCGAGACATGTGGACCACACCTCCCAATGTGGATGTTAACAGCCATGTACATCGGTATATCACGTAAATACTGGACTGCATATGCCCAAACAGTTTATGCATGCACACCATGAGTCTGTCCTGACACATAATACCTGGTGTAGTTGCGGTCACATGTATTACATACAACCCAGTAGTTAGTGGCATATATCTGTACAGAATCCCACTGCTTTGCCAGAAATACACAACAGTTATGGCAGCAGTTTGTCTTGCAAATAACTGGACATATCAGCACACTGGGTAAATACACTAGGCTGCTAGGCATCTCACAAAGCACTGTCCAAACTATAAGAAGACTGCCACAACACTGGGCTACATTATGTATGGGGGACTACACATGTACCTGCAATTATAGTAGGCTCTACACACATGTCACAACACAGAGTATCAGACAACTGTGTGAAAGTGCATACCCACAACGAATGTAAACACAGCCACATATGGTACACATGCTTAATCTGACACTATATGGACTGTCTGATAAACACCATCCTCATATGTGCCACTTACATACTGCCATACATACACTGGGTCATGGCACTGTGTGGTCTGATGGCTGTCTGTGGTATGGGACATGTGTGTGTGTCTGGCCCAAAAGACATTTGAGCCAATAGGGTACCATTCTCTGAAGCAGCATGTCACATCAGATAGAACAGGACCAACAACAATGGCATCTACCACAGTCTGTGCACAGCCCAAGGTATGTATGTGCAATACATATAATGTCGACAATCACCCTAGGTACACAGACCCAAGTACTGTGCACACAATCACAGAATGGCCAAGCTATGTCCTCAGAAACAACCCCTGCTATACATAACATGTCTAGCAGTCTGATATATGACTGGTTTGTTATCAGGTATGATGTCAATAAATAATGGTGTACAGAACATATGCACCTCTTACTGCAGGACATATGTACAAAGGTTGACAGACTTGTGGCTGGAGCGATGAACACTGCCCCAGTATTGGGATGTTGCTGTGATAACCTCATACATTTATTGTCATACCAGAGTTTGTTGTGACGTATGTCCTATGAGGGATATGAAGTCAGTAACTCTCATGGCTGTCACCATGTACTGACTGCAATCCTCCCACTATGCTTCTGCAGTTCTCAGATAGGTGTTCTGTGAGTAACACAAGAAAAAAAAGGCTCCACACACTTGTCCAGTCTGCAGATGACCCTACAGATGGGTGTTTCCTCATAAACATAGCACTGCCATGACAGGTATTAAAACATGTAGATGTATATCCACACACACACCCTGTTAAATCAACATTACTCTAAATGCAGAATAGCAACACTTACAGTCTGCAGTCATGCCAGGCACATCCCACTCCTGTGTGTTGGCCTGTTTCCACAGTGTATGTTGTTAGAGGTAAATCCCAAATCCATCTATGATGCTGTTTGCGAAACACCAGATCTAGGTCCTGCTCATAGTGAATGAAAAGGCCCAACACCAACATGATATTCCTAGATATTGGGGTGTGTTTCCATGCAATTGGCTATGGGGATGTTCCACAGCTATTCCACATGCAATCATCTAGAGGAGGGCTGCAATTCATGCAGAGGCCATCAGCTGATCATGAGCATCACTTACAAAACACAAACTGCTGCCTAAGCAAAGCAGGTGTAGTTCTCCACATACACCAGAGAGGGAGTGAAAGAGACAGACAGAGACAAAGTAAGTCAGGGAGGGTTTGGGAGAGTAAAAGATAAGCATGTTTGCATCACACACCTACCAGTACAGGGTTTCAAACCCCTGACTATGTAGTGCTATCACATGTCTATGGCGTTATTGCATGTGCCACATACCTTACATGTTGAGGAGCTGTCCAAACATATATGTGATGGTGAGTAACATCTGCAACAGTGATATGGTAGCGATATGGTAGGTGTAGTACATGTGCCTGTCCACATGAACAGTGTCAGTGTTAACACAGCCACACTCTCTCAGGGACTCACACACATTAACATACTTAGCAGAGTCAGGAATACACTTCTTAACTAGTTAGTTTGCCACAATACAGTAATGTGCAGGTATCACATGCACCACATGAGTTATCCGGAGGTTATATGAGCAAAGAGTATGTGAAGGTGCCTGACATCCGACAGAATGCTTCAGTATGCCAGTGGGAGTTGTAGTGGGTGTGAATGTGGTCGAAAGCATCATACACCACACACACAGACACAGGTACCAGTACTGACATGCATGTGTGCATTGCTTCACACATGTGTAGTGGTTCGACTATTGCCCAGAAGGCACTATACAAGGCTAGCTGAAGGGGTATACTGTGAGTGTCAGAACACATAACAATGGTCTGCAGTGTGGCTCAGGGGTGTAGTGTCTGAATTGGCCCACACAGGTGGGTATTGTATTCACCATCCAATCACCTGGGTAACTGTTGTGGCTAACTGGCCATTGCTGGCTGCAATAGCTTGCCATGTATGTGTTCTCTAGTCCATGACATAGATGCTGTCTGGGATGTGCACACATCCCACATGCATGTCACAGTGACATGTGGAGACTGGACCTGGGATGTCTGGCCCATGTTGTGTGCACAGATTGTTATCATTAGATGCTGCCAATCCTGGCCTCATGTGTTGAGAACTGGTAATGGACAGCAGGTTGATCCACTGCACCTACATTGATAGCATGATACAGGTATGCCCTAATAATTGTCAGTGGCATCTGTCCATACAGGGCATGTGTTGAAGGCATGGTATATCCGTTGTGGAGTCACATGTGATAGCACCACAGGTTATTTGCAAGTGTCTGTGAGTGGAAACATAGTGAAGATGCACTGTTTGCATGTGCGTGCCCTATTGTACTGAAATGGGCGAAAGGGGTGCCATGCCCTCTGTAGTCCACTACCCAATCCATAACATGGTTGCTATCTGTGGGCAATATGCAATTACTACCAACATAGTGGTTTGTTGCCTAGGCAGAAGTGTGTTTGTGTATGATACATGGGTTGAGATTGCTCTCTGGGTAATACCAAAGGGTTGCTAACTTTGCCAGACCTTGATGTCACATGTAGGGTATGGATTGGCCCCCAGCCTCTCAGCTATTTCACATTGTTATCCTTGTAAGTGGACATTGTGACATATAATAGGGCCACCATATAAGAAATTTGCAAAACCTGCTCCACAATGAGTCCAGTTGTGCACATCACAGCCACCTCCCCCCACACACACACACACACACACACACACACACACACACACACACACACACACACACACACACACACACACACACACACACTTGCCATGTTTGGGATTAGAACTCCTACCTAAATAGTTTATTACACTACAGCATTACCCGTTATAGGACATGCAGAGATGGGGTACTCCCTTCCCAAAGGTGTATTTCACTGGGGG
>NW_025054946.1:0-7103 GCF_019279795.1 Protopterus annectens
GTTGGGTTTTTAATGCTTTTTTTTTGATATAACAAGTTTTAGGGGTTTTAATCTTCAATTGAGTGTGTGTGTGATTTCCTTTAGAAGAGTGCTCTTTTGGAGACTGGAAAACACATTAAAAAAGGTAAATTCTCTTTGGCAAGTCTGATGATGTCAGTATCCCACAAATACAGCAGTGGAAACTGAATTCCCCATAAACATATAGTCGTTGTGTTTAATGATTTCTTAATTCATAACATAGTTAGGTGGGGTTTGAAATTTCCCGCAATTGCTGACTATGTAGTGGATGTGTGTGTTTTCTTTGAGAGGAGTGCTCTTTTGAGACTGGCAAAACACATTAAAAGAGGTAAATTACTCTTTGGCAAGTCTGATGATGTCAGTATCCCACAAATACAGCAGTGGAAAAAACACCCAGTAAAGCATATGAGCGTTGTGTTAACATGCATCTTTTAGTATTACAACATAGTTAGGTATTTGAATCTTCCAATTGATGTGTGTGAGATTTCCTTAGAGTAGAGTGCCCTCTTTGGAGACTGGAAAACACATCAAAGAGGTAAATTCCTCTTTCATCTGATGATGTCAGTATCCCACAAATACAGCAGTGGAAACTAATTCCCTTAAACATATAGTGCATTGTGATAATCTTCTCTAGTATCATAACATAGTTAGGTGGCTTTGATTCCTGCAATTGCTAAGTATGTGTGTAATCTGAGTCCTTTTGAGACTGGTAAAACACATTAAAAGGTAAATTCCTCTTTGGCAATATGATGATGTCAGTGTCCCACAAATACAGCAGTGGAAAAAAAGCACCCAGTAAAGCATAGAGACTGTTGTGTTAAGGTGTATCTTTCTAATATTATAACATAGTTAGGTAGGGATTTGGATCCTGCAATTGCTATGTGTGTGTGATTTCCTTTAGAAGTGTCCTTTTTGGAGACTAAAACACATTAAAAGAGGTTCCTCTTTGCAAGTCTGATGATGTCAGTATCCCACAAATACAGCAGTGGAAATGAAAACACCCAATCAAGCATATAGCGTGTTGTATATCTTTCTAGTATTATAAAATATACTGGAGTTTGAATCCTGCAATTGCTTTTGTGTGTGACTTCCTTTGACAAGATGCCTTTTGGAGACTAGGAACATATTAAAATAATTAGATTCCACTTTGCAAGTCTGATGGTGTCATATCACAAATACAGCAGTGGAAATTGGACACCCCAATAAAGCACATAGCTTGTGGTATACTCTCTAATATCATAACATACTTAAGTAAGGGTTTGAATCCTGTAATTATGTGTGTGTCATTTCCTTTGAGAGAAGTGCCCTTTTGGAGACTGGGAAACACATTAAAAGATGTAAATTCCTCTTTGGCAAATCTGATGATATCAGTATCCACAAATACAGCAGTAGAAATAAATGTACCCATTAAAGCATATAGCACATTGTGTTAATTCGTGTCTCTTTAGTATCATAACATAATTAGGTAGGATTTGAATCTTGCAATTGCTTAGCGAGTTCCTATTTTAACTTGGAAAACACATTAAAATATAAATTCCTCTTTAATCTGATATGTCATATAAAAAACACAAAAAAAAAAACATATGGGGTTGTGTTATGTATCTGAGTATTATAACATAGTTGGTAGGTGTTTGAATCCTGCAATTGCAGATGTGTGTGTGTGATTTCCTTGGGGAATGCTTTTGGAGATGGAACACTTTAAAAAAAACAGATTCCACACAAGTCTTGATGATGTCTCACAAATACACAGTAAAACCAAATTCCCCAATCACTAACATTTTAATGCACTCAAGTAAAAATTTAAAGGGGGGGTTTGAATCCTGCAATTGTGAGGTGTGTTAATGTGTGTGTTTTCTAATGGAGTGCCCATTTGAAGACAGGAAAACAAAAAGGGAAAATTCCCTCTTTGCTCTGATGTTCAGTACCCCCTACAGCGGGGGTTAAACCCCCCAAAATAGCGTTTTTATTAACATGCATTTTTTAGTATTACAACATGTTAGGTGGGGTTTGAATTTTCCCAATTATGTGGTAGTTTTCCGAAAAATGCTTTTTTAGACTGGTAAAACACATCAAAGGGAAAACCTCTTTGGCAAGTCTGATGTTCAGTACCCACAAATACAGCAAAATAATTCCCCATCAAACATATAGTGCTTTGGAAAATTTTACAGTATCATAACATGTTAGGGGGGGTTTTGATTCCTGCAATGCTAAGTATGTGGAAATTTTTCTTTAAAGGGGTGCTCTTTTAGACGCAAAACTTTAAAAAGGGAAAATACTTTTTGGAATTGATGTAACCCAAAAAACAGTGGAAAAAAGCACAGTAAAGCATAGGCTGTTGTGAACATTTCTACTTTTAAAAACCCCAAATCTACATATCCCCACTCTGAAGCATCACTTACAGTCAGAATCCCCAACTGTAGCCCCATAAAAAAATCCTTCTGTTCCATAGAAATGGATTACTGAACCAACTTATTCTAAACCCCCAAAAAGACATATTTTCTTTAACCCCCAAAAAATCAGGGCCATACCCACCTCCCTTTAACCTCCAAAAATGGCACAACAATTTTCCCCCCCCTACTGTCCTTGGTGTTATAAGGTCTTCAGATGTCCCTCTTAAACCATTAAAAAGGGACATAAATGAGGGAAATCTATACAAACACAAACAGTTGCTATCAGATCAGGCACAATCACCCCAAAAACACCTACTGTCTACTCTTTGTATGTTAATACTAACCCACATCAGGAAAAAACATGGACAAACTGACTCATGTTACAACAAAATAGCAAAATTAAAAAAACCCCCATTTTGAATCCTTTGTCTTGCCCAAAAAAGCTGTGGGTTTGAACCCCTTAATTTTATCAAATGCCCCACCACAACATAGTAAAAATACAAAGCAGTTAAATCAACTACTAAACCAATACATAACAAATTACCTGGGGCATCCCAAATCCTATCTGATCTAAACCTAACAATACTGCAGGAAAACTCTTCTTATTCCACCGAAAGGAACAGTAGAATATCCATCAGCTCCTCTATTTTGCTATACAAAATTACTCAAGCACCTACAGTGCTGGCTATGTCCTTCATCACTTGATGCATCACACTTTACCCCGTATTCTCACTCTTTTGATACCTACAATACTGTAATTAAATTACCCATGGGAGCTTGTACACAAACCATTATGTTTGTATTTATATATCTCTTGTGAAATACCTCTTTCACTGCATAAAGGGAATGGGGTATTTCTCTCCAAATACTCCCATCAATTTCAACTATGTGTAAAATATGATCATGCTTGCATAGAACAAACTATTGCAAAAAAATTATATACATATATATATATATTTTTTTTTTTTTAATTGTGTTGTATTATATATCCTTTGTTTATATATATATCATGATTGTTTATATATATCTACCACTGTATTTGTTTAATGTGGAGCTTTTCTCCTGGGGCCCCTACTGTAAATGGACCTTTCTCCAGTGGGGCTTTGTTAACAAATGTAAATAAAAATAAAATAAATAAATAAATATGGTTAGTGGGGATTCTCTATACACACAAACAGACACGCACACACATCCAAACCACACACAATACACACACACACACCATAAAATATGCACATACCACACTAGGAACATTGTAGAGCATATGTTTGGGCTGCTCAAGTCAGTTATGTTTCCAGATACCTGGTGGAGCCTGCAGTACTTTCAAACACTGTGCAACAAATTGTGGAAAGCACAATATGATCCTGTGGAAACAGCTGTGGCAGGAACATCACAGGAAAGGGAACAGTCCCCAACCATTAAAGGTCCCCACAGGGGACTACAGGAATCACCCCCCAGCCTGTCTCTGTGCAGATGTAGGCATGATACGGTTGGAAAGGCAACATGCACATACCCAGGCCCCTAGGGACCCAGGGACTGAACTCTTCAAAGTGAAAGGATGACACACATCACTATTTCTTACCATGTATAAATGTGTACTGCATTCATCTGAGTCAGCCCTGAGCACTGTCCTCACAACTGCTGCAGGCCCAAGGTTATTTTCTTACCAACTAATGAATGGATAGCATGTTGTTAGTATCTATGGTATCATGCATGTATGCAAAGGAATGGTGTGGGCCCACTGGGATAGGCAACTGCAGCTGTTTGGGAGAACAGGAAGAATGTCCAAAAATATTGACTTTAGAATATGCAGTAGTCCCTAGGTGACAAAAAACCCCTGCAGTATAGAGGGGACTAACAAACTGTGAGGTCATAGATCACATGCATGGATGTCAATGTTAGAGTCCCATACACACCTCTCATCTCCCAGCAAGTCAGTTATACAAAGCCATAAAGAAATATGTGGCAAAAGGGCCACAAATGAGACAATGATGAAATATTCCTATTACACATTACAGGTGATATCACAGCAGGTCTTACAGTTGCATTAACTCTCTGAATGGTAAGCAAACATTTGGACAGTCTATGCAAATGTGTAGTTGAAGGTATAGTAGGATTTGCAACACCAGAAGGCAATACTTATTACCAGGAAAACTGCACAATGGAGGGATAGGGGGGCCCCACATATGAACAATACAGAGGTCTGAGTAACCTAAAAGTGCATACTACAACAGCAGGTTGTGAGAAGTTGGCTGATGTCACTATGTCAGTACTGACAACAAGTGGGTACCATCCATACCCATGAAATGACAGGGTGTCACAGAATGCCCCCATGTATGCCTCATATATCTGTTGTGCTTGTCATAACATTGCATTTCGTGAAACTATTGGGAGACCAATAAAGGTTGATGTGAAAACACAATGTCAGACAGTAGATATACAGATGTCATCCCAAAAGTAATTGCAAGCTAATACAAACCGCTCTACCAATGTAAGTTTGGAAAAGCAATATTCCTGCCATTGTCTGGGCCCATGTCTGACTGTTATATATGGGTCTGTCCAGATGTGTCTGTAAAAATCTGACAGCTATGACCAATCTGTAGCTAACAATAACAGTGCAACACAAACCGCGAGGACACAGTAGATCTATGGGGCAAATGGTGCAAAACCCTCTAAATGGGTACATCAGAGGTGTGGTCTGTAACATGTGTGTAATGTTACATTCTAATACACCATAAATACAAATACATAACAGCAGCAACTGTGGACAAAGGCCAATGACTACAGAAGGACAAGAGAGACATATAAAGGGAGGAGAACCACCAGTCAGACAAAGATAGAATGTCACACCCGAACATTTTATGCTGTACCCAGTTCAATGTATGGGGTCAGTAAACAAATGTCTTAGTGCTCCTGATGTAACTCTATACTGATCTGCCATCAAATACCAGGAAACAACGGTGCTATGTAGAATATGCCACACATATTATTGAAAACTTTGCTCAGTCCCAAATTTCTGTATCCACACCAAGATATGACTCAGTTAATAAGGATAACACAAAGCCAGGAGATTTCTCAAACAGTATATCAATGAGGTGCTGGACTATTTAAAACTTCATCAGCCATTCAGCTTTAGCACACAAAATTCTAGACCAGACTTCAGCTACCTCTGGAATGGAGTCCAGCTCTTACTATTGAATGTCTTACTGGGCATGCCCCACATTTTATACAATTATTGTCCAGATATGTCTTTTTATTAGACAGCTAGGGACACCTTAATTTTTTCATCCCCATCAGACAGTAACCTGCAGATACCTGGGGGTGACACATGTCCCCCAATGTTAACGTGCAATGCATGATATATTTACAAAAGCATTATTATTTTCCCCGGAGATATGGTGTAGTGGGACATTGCTCTGAGTCAACTGCCCATTTCTGGGTTCAAACTAACAGTGATAATTTGTTTTTCCCCAATGTAAAAAGACTGTTTTTTACAAAAGCATTGTTAATTCCGGTAGTTGATTTGGCATTGTGATGTGTTGCTCTGACTCTAATGCATGGCGTCCTGGGTTCAATGCCTGCCAGTAGGGACTTTTGTTTTCACTAATGTTAAATGAGTGTAATGCATGATATATTTTCAAAAGCATTTGCAATTTTCACGGAAGATATGGTGTAGTGGTACATTTCTCTGATTTGAGTTTTCTGGATTCAAACCTTAGCAGTGATGACTTTTTTTTTTCCCCCTAAAGCTAAATGACTGTGATGCATGATATATTTACAAAAGCAATGCTAATTCCCGTAGTTGATTTGGCATTGTGATGTGTTGCGTTGACTCTAATGCATAGCATCCTGAGTTCAATACCTGCCGGTAGGGACTTTTGTTTACTGTAATGCATGATATATTTTCAAAAGTATTTGCAATTTTCAAAGGGGTATGGTGTAGTGGTACATTTTTCTGATTAGAGTTCACAGGATTGTGGGTTCAAACCTTAGCAGTGATGACTTTTTTTTTTTCCCCCTAAAGCTAAATGACTGTGATGCATGATATATTTACAAAAGCAATGCTAATTCCTGTAGTTGATTTGGCATTGTGATGTGTTGCGTTGACTCTAATGCATAGCATCCTGGGTTCAATACCTGCCGGTAGGGACTTTTGTTTTCAGTAATGTTAAATGACTGTAATGCATGATATATTTTCAAAAGTATTTGAATTTTCACGGAAATTGGTGATGGTATCTCTTGATTTAGTTCACGGTTCTGGGTTAAACCTTGCAGGGCTTTTTTTTTCCCCCAAAACTAAAAACTTAGAGTTAATTTAAAAAACAAGTTTTAGGTTTAAGTGGGTTTCGTTATTTGCATGATTGGGGTTAATTGCCAGGGATTTTTTTTCATAAGTTTGCTTAAGCATGTATTTTAAAAAAACTGAAAATTTTCCAAAAAGGTGATTGGATTTTTTATGACAGGCACCGTTCTTTTGAAACCGCTAGGGTGGGAGTGTGGGGGGAAAAAAAAAAAAAAAAAAAAAAAAAAAAAAAAAAAAAAAAAAACAAAACAAACCCCCCCCCCCCCCCCCCCCCCCCTAGCTCTCATCTGTGAATAATGTGGACAATTTGGAGCCTCATATACCACAGGGGGGTGTGTGGGGACATACATTTGTTTTTTTAATTTGGGGAAAGGGAAAAAGGGGGTTTGATT
>NW_025054947.1:0-8786 GCF_019279795.1 Protopterus annectens
CCCTTGAATAAAATTACTACAATTACAGCTTTCTTATGTGGTTTGTGGTTCCCAACTCCAATAGACCAGGTCACCAGCTACTGCCACTAGATGAAACATCCCAGTCCAAAATGTAAAAACACAAAAAAGGCTGCTTGAGAGTGTATGCTATCATAAAACATGAAATCAGCAGTCAAATTACTTAAAGGAGTACTTCACCCACAGACTCAAAAAACATATTTAAAACATCATAGCATGATGTTTCCTACACTTTAACAGCACTCTGGGTTTATTTACAGGATTTTAAATATTTTTATGTAATTCCAGATACCTGACCACCCTGGAGGCTGGCGTGATGTAGTCTGGATAAATCAGGTTTGCCATCCATTATCCCAGACATCATTGTTTGACAAATGTTACATCATTACGGGCTGTTTCAGATTCTGTCTCATTTCATAGATGTTGCACATGCATTTCAAAGTACTGAGTAAAATAAGTGGTATAAGTAACATTCCTACTGCTGGATGACTACATAAAAGCCAGAAACGATTACTAATGCTACAGAACACACTCAAGTGCTGTTTACTTCTGCCTTTTTTCTAATTTAGTTTTAAATGGCACTAATTTGTGAGACAATAATTCCAGTCCATTTACTTCTCCCCTCCCCACTGCTTTGCTTAGCTTCCCTGGCTATCTTAAAAGTCCGAGAACAATTTGACCTGAAGTAATTCCATTATTTGTGAATCTCAACCAGGGTGCATGATTCATGTAATTAATCTTTGCTCTAGCATTTCAGCACTTTGTTAGAGGACATTTTTTGCTGCACTGTATGCCGCATGGCCTTCTTGACTGCAATCTACATCCAGTAAGGTCTTTGCACTAAGGAGCTAAAGAATAAACACCTTTATACTATTAACCAGTTTAGATCTTTATTAATTTAAGTGTTAAAAGGGAATCACTTATTGCTTCCACCTTGTTAAAAAATTGAAGTTTACATGTGCAAAGTGTATTATTTGGTATGCCAGTGTTTGCCTTCATATGTTTTCTCCACACTTTAAGCTGGTTTGCAAAAAAAAAAAAAAAAAAAAAAAACCTTTGCAGTGTCCACTGGATTTGTCTTTATACAAGGCCATATTCCACTATATTTTCCCCTTCCTTTCTTGCTTGTATCCAGAGCCACTTATAACAAAGTAAATTTTTTAGTTTTTTTTTTTTTAAATAAAGGACATCAAGGTTAACTTAGCCTTGAATCAGATAATGGATGCCACTGCAAAGAATCCATTGTTGAAATATTTGTTGACCCATGGACCGAAATCCCTTACTAAATCTGTTTGCGCAGCCTCCAATTCAATTGGTGCTATGGCTTTAATATACTGGTAATGTTTGCTCCATGCCTTGAAATATCTCCACCATTACATACAGAAGTTTTTTTTGATGTAGTAACTTCACTGAACATGCCACTAGCCATCAATACGACTACTCCTGTTCATGTGAGTATGTGAATTCATTTTAAGACTTTAGGTGTGGAAGCTGCACTGAATGAATTCTAGAGTAACTTGTTCAGGTTTCACATGGTGCTTACCTTGGGCAGAGCTACTGTCATGTTAAGCCCACTATGAATATGTTGCTCTGCCACCTCCGATACCAGGTTAATATTTTAATCTTTCTATTCCTTTTTGCACACTAGCAGGATCTGGTGCAAATACAACAGAGAAGTAGCCCAAGTGATGCACCACCCTAAGCATCATTTGCCGTTGCTGAATGTACTTCAGTATGCATACCAAATTTGTGTTTTCAAACATCGATTGTTTACTACTACTACTACTGAATAAAAATGAACAGCATACTCAGGCTGGGGGAAAGACAAGGGAGCCATGACATCACAAGAATGGGGTGGGTCTTATTGTGTTTTAGTTAGAATCAGATAATGGCTGTGGTGATGTCACTTTGGGGAGGAGCAGTTAAAAAAAAAAAAAAGAAAGTACCTGCACACTGCCTGGCCTTGATGATCATCAATAAGTGCTTGTTTGACTCCAGCAAGCTTTTATTCAAATGTGAGAGAATAATTTTATAGTGAAACCATCTGCAGACAGTATGCAAGAAGGTAGGCTTCTGTTACAGAAGTAAGAGGAATTATAAAATTGTAAATGCTTTATTGTTGTTTGCTTTCTGAAGGACAATGTAAATAGGGAGAAAAAGGGCCGTGAAGTTGAGGAGTACATTAGAGAAATCTGTTGTACTCCTTTAAATGGTTTCTAGAAGTGCAATTTTTAAATACATATACTTGGCTTTTGCTCATTTCTGACGCACAACAAAATCAGCAGGCCAAACAGAATTCTCAAAACAGAAAGCAAAATGCAGTAGGGCTTTAGTCTCATCAGAGAAGACAAGGTCACAGATTCACTTTAAATATCACACAAGAAATAAAATAACCAGTAAAAAAACAGGTGAAATGTGAAGCTTAGGTAATTTAAATGCCTATTTCCCACATAGAACAAAATCAGCAGGCCAAACAGATTTCTCAAAACAGAAAACAAAATGCAACAGGAACAGGTAATACATAAAGCAGCTCAGTTTAAGCAACTACACTTCAGACACAAAAAGGGACTGGGGATTACCTTCCTTGCTTTTTGTTTCAAATCACCAGCAGAGTCAAATACTGCTTGCAGTTGTTGCAAGCCTTGCGTCTTATCACAGACTCCAAAGTCTCACAAATATGGTATATAGATGCATAATTTATCTAAAAAAGAAAAGCTATATAGAAGAATAATTTTACCATTTTAACTCATTATATCTCTTTCTCTCTTCTCATGTGCTGCTATTGTCCAGTGCTTGCATTATTTCTAGCACTGCTAACATGACCACCTCAGTGCCAGTTACGCAAATGGTGGCAATCAATATGTTTTGAGGATTACACTTCTGCCTATATACTACTCCCATAATACATTTATTAATGCAACAATGCAATGTCCTCTTACTGCAATAGGGTTTATTCTAGCATGTTAATTAACTGAAACAGCTCTAGCTGCTCCCAAGTCCTCTTGTTCACCTCTGTAAGGTACATGTAGTCTGTTAGAGCTCTATATGTAGTGCACAAGTCAATTTTATGTAGTTATCAGTATACTTTGCTCCATCTCCCACCCAGTAAAGCAATAATGAATGGGATAAAAGAGGTTGCATAAACTGTAGCAGTTTCAGTTCATGAATAGGCAACTTTCTATTTTGAATTCACTGATCCCGTCAGTCATAACAGTATGCTTGGGTGAAGCAAGCAAATAATTACATAAGCATAATAAAGCAGACTTTCACAAGGAATCCTTCTGTAGAACCTGATGGGAGACTAATAAAAAAAACAAAGAGTAATCAATCAGACAATGTTTGGCTTTTGAGAATAAAAGGACAGGAAAAGGAACACTAAATGTATTTCTTCAGACCATCACATAGGAATTCTACCTTCCATGCATATTACAAATGCAATAAGCTGTTTGTGTGAGTTTTTGCCTTGCTACTGAGTCAGTGTTATGGCTTACCCAACCCTCTACTCAGTCTATGGTAATCTGTGCATGGCACCCTGCTGCAGCCGACGCAAACTCATTTTCCATCCAACAGAAAAACACTGTTTCAATAGTGTTCTACAGACAAGTTGGCTCTGTGTTATATAAGAACATAACCCTGACTACACTCCACACAGCACAGAATCAATGACTGGTACTGAGACTGAAAAAGTTGAAAAGAGGTGAGAAAAGAATGTAGGGGCTGATTCCATTCATCTCTCCCTCTCTCTCTCTTTAGATGAGAGGGAAGTGACAAATGTCCAGAATAGACTAATCTCCTCTATAGGGTCTGAACAGCCAATAGAAATGCTTGCCTCAAAGGGAGGCAGAGTATCTGTGAGTTTTAAGTAAAAATACTACAAAATGACCATAAGAGTTACCACATAAGTGTGGAAAAATATAAGGGTTTGAATAAAAAAAAAAAAACAAATTTACTACACAGATGAGTGCAGCTCTCAACCTTTAGTCTTTGGAGAAGCAATTCTGCCACAGGACTATCACCATCACTTCAGAGCAAACTGGCCAGCAGGGAGGCTTGAGTGAGCCTTGACAGTGGGTTTATTTAAAATGCAAAATGTAAGCCCTTTCACAGTTCTATGACTGCTTCATAAGACATTAGCAATTTTAAAACTGAGCAATCCTTAAATAACAGAATCAAAGAAACTCCTCCCAACATTCAGAGAGGTCAATTAAAGACCTAAAGGGAAACAAATCTAACAATATTACTCTACTAATGGTACTAATAGAATATATGTATGTATGTGTGTGTGTGTGTGTGTGTGTGTGTGTGTGTGTGTGTGTGTGTGTGTGTGTGTGTGTATATATATATATATATATATATATATATATATATACACATACACACACACATGCACACATATATGTATATATGTAACATACCTGAAAAGTCAGTAATGGCTCATTATGCTCATATAGAGGAGGGATACCAACAGCAAATCTCAACAATAAAAAATGGCATTAAAATACATGCTAAAAACATATAAAAAATATGTGCATACATGAATAAACTATGTACATAGTGTTTGTTTGTCTTTCAGCTTTTTCCCAGTAAGGGGTCGCCACAGCAGAACTCCTGTCCGCTAAATGCTGGCAGTAGATTAGATACTGAAAGCAGCCGAGAGGTGCCAGCTGTGGCACGCTTCCAGCCTTCCAATGAAGGCATGCCCGTTTACTCACGCATGTCTTTCGAGCAGCTACTGCAACCATGGGGGAGGACATGAGACTACTACCACAGAAGACACTCCCAAGCCAAGCCAAGAAATCGAGCGGGAGAACTCCTCCTCTTGCTGTGAGGTGTGGTAACAATGCTACGCCGCATTCAACAATTGCCAACATCCTAAAACTATGTATATAATACTGTATAAAAATAATAACCAAAATACTTACAACAATGCACCTACTACCTTCAGTGCCCAACTTAGCCCTACCTAAACAAGGGTCTAACTTTCAAAATGGGTTTCAAGGGGACCTTATTGTTTAAGTCTTTACCTACATCAGCTTTCATCCTTATTATCCATCTTGCCTCATAGATGTCTGTCCTATTTCTAAGAACTCCTAGCCTCTTATTTGAAGTTGTTCTATCAATGGCTACAAATTTAAACTGATGAGTGTCATCATGGTCCATTATAGGTTCCTAGGCTGGTACTAGGCTATCAGCCCTAAGGCCTATACAAGCCTAGCCATAACAATTCCCTGGCTATTTCTTCCCACACAATTTACACTTCCCTGGACCCACTTGTCTAGCAGAGGCGACTAACGTGATCCCCAGGGTGAATTTCCCTTTCTCCCATCAAATCGATCAGGATCCTTTTGAAGAGGGCAAGAGGCACTATGCATGACGCTCATGTATGGGCAATCTGTTCCAGAGTCTGGGGAAGTCTGCTGGGTCAGAAACCCTATCCCTCAGCACTCATGTGTTTGTTTTGCTCGTGATGAACCAAGGTTTAGAATGCCTGCACACAGGCGTGTGGCTCCTGAGGGATTGGGATTTCTTTAAGTGTAGCATGTCCAACAGCTCTGGGTTTTGGACATGCCCTTTCCTTGTATGTTAAGCCAGAGATCAGCCTCTATGAGAGGTAAGATGATATCGACAGAGTGGCCTAGCTGGAGTTTTTAAAGGCGGGTCAGTGCAATAGGGCATCTGCTTTAGGCCTGTGATTCTTTGATAGTAAGGAATTGTTTTCTCGGCCTTTCAAGTTGTTGCAGATGTCTTGAGAGGGTACAAACCAAACTGGGCATTGTATTCTATAATGGGGTCTAATGAGGGATGAAAGGTACAGTGGGACAATGACCTCTTTATTCTGGATAGAAAAGCCCTTAGTGATGAGATTGTGCCCACATGAAGAGGATTTCCTGACTGTTGTGGCGATGTGATTTTATGAAAGGTGAGACCACTGTGCCTGGCGTCCCTTCGTCTCTTATCACACTTTCAGTGTTTAGTGTACTGCCACTATATATGGTATTTCATGGGTATTTTATTTTCCCAAAGGGGATAACTATACATTTCTTGGCATTACGAGCTTGAGCCACATGGCTCTGGCATAAACGCTGTCTGTTTCTGGAAGGCCAGCTTTTGGAAGTATCCACATGGGTTTGGGGAGTTAATAATAAAAACCTTTGTTAGAAAAGAGTCCCATAGTGTTGGCCTGTGCTTCAGAGAAGTAGATGCCAAACAAGAAGCGATCGCATCACTTGTCACTTATCTGGAGCTGGATTTGGAGTCGGCTACTTTTTACAGTGTGGGTTCTATCAGTAAGCCAGTTAGCAACACGTGACGTGAGGGATTAATGACCAGCTTAGTAAGTTTTATCTGCTATGATTCCAGAGTGGGGGATGGCGTTGTCAAAAGGCCTTGGCAAGGGAACTAGAACCAGGCGTGTGAATGTGCCTTACCCTTGTCCATGGCTCTACTGGAGACAAGATCGGCCCTTCACGAACCTTAAACTGGGTGGGAGTCCAGTAATTTGAGAAAGGTTGCCAATGTCTTTGTTTATAAGTTCCATGATAATCGCTCCATGGCCTTGCAGATAAGGCTCATCAGACTGATGATGGGTGGTGATTTCCGGGATCAGGTGGATCCCCCATATGGAGTGGGATAACTGTGGCATCTGTATGTATTGACACTTGGGTGAGGTGCTAGTTCCATATTGTAGTTCATGTAGTACACAGCCGGGATGTCATCTGGTCCCATGGATGCTGTATTCTTAGCTTTGGTATGTTTTACCTGTGTGGCCGTTACTACTGGATCTACAGCAATCTTCTGATATTGAGATGGGCCATTTAGGGGTTGAGGGGTGAAGTTGGCACTGAATTGATCTGCCAGCAGGATATTGGCAATATCCTTAAAGATCAATGTATTTAATGCCATTCATTTAGCTCAGAGCAGATCTGAACATTGCCATTTAGATTCTTGACATAGTTATAGGAGAATGCTTTCTTGGATGTCTTTGGAGATCTTTAGCAATTTTATTTTCGTAACGGAGGATTTTATGAAGTTCTCAGTTTCTTACTGAGGCTGGTAAAGGAGATTTTGCATCACCGAGTTTTCCTCTTTTCTGCAGCAGTTTCTTCCTTTTGTTGTAAAGTTTGTTTATGGCATTAAGTGCTTTGCTAGGGTACTGGTGGCTACTCTAGTATTAACGTGGTATAGATGTTCTCTTATTCTATCTTTCAACCTATCTATTTTGCCTATATAGAATGACCTCAATACCACACAATGGGCCAGATAAACTACATGTTCTGTATCACAACATGTTTCGACCTTGAACACAAAATTCCTATTTAAACCTGGATGAAGAAAATGTCCAGAGGTGTCAATGAACTTACAATGAACTTACAAAAACTGCAGTTATTGCAAGGTAAGGTGAAGCAAGTTGTTATACAGAACATGTAGTTTATCTGGCCCATTGTGTGGCATACAGGGCATTCTATATAGGAAAAACAGATAACGGACTGAAAGAAAGAATAGGAGAACATCTATACTACGTTAATACTAGAGTAGCGTCCAGTGCTCTGCTGAAGCACCTAATGGACCATGATGACACACATCAGTTTAAATTCCTAGCCACTGATAGAACACCTTCAAATGAGAGGTTAGGAGTTCTTAGAAACAGGACAGATGTCTATGAGGCAAGATAGATAATAAGGATTAGAGCTGATGTAGGTAAAGGCTTAAATGTTAAATGATAAGGTCCCCTTGAAACTCATTTTGAAAGCTAGACCCTTGATTAGGTAGGGCTAAGTTGTGCACTGAAGGTAATATGTGCATTGTTTTATATTGGATTTATTCTTTGCCACAATGTGATACATAGTTTATTCTTTATAGTTTTATATGTTTTAGCATGTATTTTAATGCCATTTTTTTATTTTTGAGATTTGGTGTTGGGCATAATGAGCCATTACTGACTTTTCAGGTATTTATATATATATATCTATATATATATATATATATATATATATATTTGGGTCTAGGGCGTTTACATACACTAGCTTATTTCTACAGGCATGCTACCTTGGTCTTTTTACCAAGAAGTACTTCGTAAATGTCACCGTGTACGTACTGGGATGGATAAAGGGAAAATTCCCCTCTTCCCACTGTAGTGCAGTCTTGGAGGGAGGAATAAAGTAGGGGGTGTGGGGGTGAAGCCCCTGCTCACGTAATTTAGGTTTTTTAGTAACATGTAGCACAATGAAAGTGCTGTTTCAATAACAGGCGCTTTCATTAAGTAATGGGTGGTTATGGACAGGCGACGCAGCATTCTGATCTCTACATATCTATATATATATATATATATATATATATATATATATATACACACACACACCCCATATACATACCATATATACATATATATATATATATACTCCTGTCATATATATATATATATATATATTAATAATAATATGTGTGTGTAATAATAATAATATTATATATATTAATAATATTACTTACACATCATAATAATATATTATGTGTGTGTAATATGCTTATGTATATAATAATAATAATAATAATATATATATATAGATAATATTATGTGTATGTGTATATGTATATATAATAATATCTGTAGTAATAATAATAATAATAATAATAATAATAATAATAATAATAATATAATAATAATAATATTATGTATGTGTATATATATAATAATATAGATAATATTAATAATAATAATAATAATAATAATAATAATAATACATATATATATATATATATATATATATATA
>NW_025054948.1:0-9514 GCF_019279795.1 Protopterus annectens
AGCCCCAGAGGGGGAACTGGACTGCCCTAAGCCCTTCTCAGGATGAGTCTGTATTCCTGGATGCGTTTGGATTCCAACCTTCCACCTCCTGGGTGTCTCTGCCTTTCGACCCACTGATGTCTGTGGTGGCTCAGAAGGCGTGGACAGCTCCAGACACAATGGAACCGATTCCTAGAAGACCTGCCAAATTCATTCATTATTGCACCGCAGGACAAACCGTTCTTGACCAAAGGTGTCCCCGTTGATGCCATGGTTGAACCGGCGGCCACAAAGAAGGAGTTGGCTGAATTTATCTGTCCATCCCCCTAACAAGGAGTCCAGGATGATGGACCGATATGGGAAGCGGATGTTCTCTTCAGCGACCTTTTCTATGCGGTCCCTGAATTACCTGTGCCACTTTACCTGTCTTCAGAGGGATCCCCTGAAAGAGCTTGGAGATGCCCCCCAAGATCCATCAGCTGAGGGGGGCCCAGGCTAAGGCAGCCTCCCAGCTGGCGACTCTTAATTCAGTGGTAAACTCCATGAGGCTCATTTCCATGCAGCCGATGAAGCAGTAGAGTCAAGAGGGCACAGGCGTGGCCCCAAGGAGGCACGCTGATTGGCTATGTAACTTTGCGGAACCTTTCAGAGTGTCTTTCACCAACACCCCTTTTGATGGTTCCTCTCTCTTTGGATCACAGGTGAAGGATACCCTTACCAGGTGTAAGCGGGAAGGCAAGACACTCTGCCGCAGGAGTCCATTTTTCCACTCCTTCCAGACCATATCCCAAGGGTCAGAAGAGTGGAAAGATGTGGTTCCGGTAATCCCAGGGAGCCTTGCCGAACACACGTGGTGAGCTTCCCTCCAGGGGCAGAGGAGGGAACAATAACAGACCGCCGCCCTCGTGGCAGAGGGGGTGCGCAAAACCAGGGCAGCAGAGAATCTTTCTCTGACAAGCCCTTCCAGCATCCCTGAAGGGTTGCCCGGCTGCTCACCTCTGGAGGCAGTCGAGGGAAGATTATCGCTGTACCCAAGAGCCTGGCAAGACCTAACACAAGACAAATGAGTACAGGCCGTTATATCTGGAGGCTACAAAATTCCTTTTGTTCACGCTCCTTTATTGTCAAACAAGTCCCTTCCAGATGTTCCACCCAATCTAAGGGATCAAGCAGTTCAGGAAGTTTCAAAACTGCTAAGAAAAAGGGCCATCTAGCAAGTATCAGCAGACCAGCAAGGATCCGGAATTTACTCAAGGTTCTTTTTGGTACCAAAAAAGACAGGGGACTGGAGACCCATTTTGGATCTCAGCAGACTAAACAGGTTTGTACAAAGAACGAAGATGTTCATCGTGTTTCACTGTTGCAGTCATGACTGTAGGGTTCTCCCCTGCCGGCAGGCAGTCCTCGGTTGGCCAGAATCCCAAAGTCTGGGTCCGGCGTCGGCTGTTCAACCATGCTTCCTGACATCAGAGCGCCAGGAGTACAAAGCTGATAGCCGACGCTTCACCATGTTCTCCAGTCTTTTCTTGCAGTCCGTGATAGCAGTTCGCAAGTGCCGGTCGGCTGACTCCTGACCATCTTTTTGAACAAACTTCAGTCTGAAGATTTTATTGTCCCACTAAGCTAAGTAATTTCGCTAGAAACTTTTTCTTGCTCCAGTCCGATGTCAGAAAAGTTAATAATTGTATTTCATGGGAAGCAAAATACCTCATAAGGATTTTCATTCTTACTGTATTCCTTGCTTTGGCCCTGACCATGACGTAGCTAGTTGTCGGTTTTGTGCTGGATTCAATCAACGCATTTTATTAAACGAAGGTACGATTTGCATTTCATTACCGTAGGCTTAATTACAAAATGTCGCCGGATACAGTTCCAGCTACCGCGCTCACAAACGACGCAAGGACAAAGACAGGCCTCGAGGTCCAAATCTGATGATATCGCACAAGCAGAGCCAGCTACAGGTTCGCCATCAGTGAGGCGCTTTAGTCTCTGTCGCCGCCATTTCGAACAGATGGCCGAAACGGACTGACATTTGGAGGAGCCATCTAGGCCTTTGAATATTTCAATTGCAGGACCTTCGGACAATGCTCCTTCGGATGGGTCCGGAGCCACTGTGCAGGTACTGGCCTCAAGGGTTTTCAGGCCTACTCAGCTTCTGATAAAGGCAAAGACAAAGGCAAAGACTCCTTCCAAATCAAAGACTGCAACACAGGCCTCTTCTGATCCGGCTCCCAAGTCACAGAAACAGTTACTTAAGATGGCGGAGGATTTACTTACTATGATTAGGGTTTCTCATCCCCCTCCAGATAAAAGGCCAAGGCAGGAAGTTCATTATGACTCCTCTGATCAGGCTTCTGTTTCTTCTTCTGACCAGGAATATTCTTTCCCTCCTTAAGAGGATTCTGATGCAGAGGAATCCATTCCTTCAGCTTCTCTCCCTGAGGATTTCTCTTTTGGGGAAACTTTGCATGAAATGAGGGAACATTTCCACTGGGAAGGACAGGAGTATTCGGAATCTAAGAAAAGACTAAGGGATTTTCTTCTTTTAGACCCCTTGCTATTCCTCCTATTTTGGATATTGTGGATGATGCTTTTTCGGAGGCTAACTTAACCCCTGACTCTTTCCCTCCTGCTCCTGTTAAGCCTGACCGATATTACAGGGTTCCTGATTCCCACCAGTTTTTGTACAAGAACCCTACTGCTGACCCTGAAACAATTTCTCAGGGTCCTAAGGGAGTTAAGGCCGCTTCTGCAAAACCCCCATTCCCACTGAGAAAGATTCCAGATCTTTAGAAAGATGGGGCAAAAAAGTGTACACTTCTGCTACTTTATCCATTAGGGCTTTAAACTGTCAGTTTCATATGCTGAAATACCAGCAATTTCTCCTGTCTGTTTTAAAACAAAAGCTAGCTTCCATTTCCGCTTGTGCAGATGATAAGGAATTACATGACTTAATGCATGCCACTGAACAAGTTGGGAAGCATGGTTTACACTGTGATTTGATGCCTTGGAGGCTTCTTGTAGGGCTGCTGCCTCTGGCACAGTCATTAGAAGGCATGCATGGTTAAAGGAACAAAATTTGCCTGATCAAGTAAAAGCTAAATTATTGGATGCTCCTGTTCAGCATAATGTTTTGTTTGGATCTAAGGCTGAAGAGGTGATAAAGAAGATGGAGGACAAGGCAAAATCAATGCAAACGGTTAAAGATTTCTTACACGTACAGCCACCCATGTTTAGTAGGAATTGGCATACTAAGAATTGGTCCTTTCCCAATACAGACAGGCCTCAGAGGGGTAGGTACAGATGCTCCCGAGGAAGGCCTCAAGCACAAGCCTCTTACAGACCAAGACAGTGGACTGCTTTCACCCCTAGAGGGGGAGAGGACAGGTCGCAAACCCATAGGAAACGGACTCAATGACTCCCTGTGTTGGGCTGCAGGAACTTCTTGCCTGGAAGCCCCTCTCGGAGGAAAACCTCACTTTTCACCAAAATTGAACTCGTATAACCTAAGACAAGTGGGTTCTGGATGTGGTTTTAAGAGGTTACAAATTCCATTTTCATACCCTACCAAGGCCAAGCGGATGGCCAGATCTTCCAAAACATCAATGAACAGAGGCCTTAAACCAGGTGGAAGCTCTTTTTGCTATGAAAGCCATAGAACTAGTTCCGCTTTCAGAGATGGGACAAGGTTTTTACTCAAGGCTGTTTCTAGTCCCCAGGAAGCAAAATTCATGAAGACCCATTCTGGATCTGTCAGTCTTGAACACTTTTTTCTAGAAATACCAAAATTCAAGATGCTTACTCTACAGCAGCTACTTCCAATGCTGACCAAAAATGCATGGATGGTGACTTTGTATTTAAGAGGCATATTTACACATTCCCATCAGGCAGGAGTGCAGAAAATACCTCAGATTCAAAGCCAGGTCGAGGCATTATCAATTCTCTGCGTTGCCCTTTGGATTGTCTACTGCGCCCAGGGTCTTCACCAGGTGCCTGGCTCCAGTAGTAGCTTATTGCAGACTCAAGGGAATTCAAATTTACCCTTATCTGGACGATTGTCTTATTCAGGCAGAGACAGCAAGGATGTCTTACTCCAGCATCTAGAATTTGTTCAGAAACTTCTCAAGTTCCTGGGATTCAATGTCAACATAAAAAAGTCAAATTTGACTCCCTCGCAACTGATAACTTTTCTGGGTGCTCTTCTAAACACAACAACCCAGATGGCATTTCTGACGTATGAAAAACAATTTCAGCTGGCTTCAACTTTCACAATCTTGGCAAGTTTAACTCCGCTATCTGCAAGGAAGTTCCTGCAGGCTTTGGGCTACATGGCCTCCTGCATCCTTCTCGTACCATATGCATGACCACATATGAGGAAAATACAGTGGTACCTAAAAAGTGCATGGTCTCAGCATTGCCACAGCTTAGACATATACTGATCTCCGTCCTGCCTTGTCTTCAAAAGGAATTCCTTTGGTGGTCCAAGGCATGTACTCTAAACCAAGGAAAACCCTTCTGTCTGTCTCCTGCCACTCGGATACTAACCACGGACGCCTCAGATTATGCATGGGGAGCCCATTTTCTGGGCAACTGTATGCAGGGCCTTTGGACAAAGGATCAGGAGCACCTACGTAACAATTTAAAGGAAATGTTAGCCGTTCAGAAAGCTCTGTGGACCTTCAGGAATCTTCTGCAACCAGGACAACTGCTGATACGAACAGACAACACCACAGTTATGTGGTACATAAACAAGCAAGGGGGATCTCATTCCTACCCCCTTTGCAGACTAGCCATGAATCTATGGAACACAGCTCTAGCTTGCAATCTGGACCTTCAAGCTTAATTTCTACCAGGAAAGCAAAACTTCCTGGCAGACAGTCTGAGCAGAAACCTTTCGGATCCGCACGAGTGGATGCTGGACACCGAAATATTCAGGATGATAACAGCAGTCTGGGGATGTCCTCACATAGACCTCCCTGCATCCCATCTCAATCAACTACAGAATTTTTGCACCAGGACTTTCCACAAACAAGCTTGGAAAGTGGATGCCCTGTCATTCAGTTGGAGAAACCTCTCGGGATATGCCTTTCCGCCTCTTCCTCTTCTTCCACGGGTATTATTAAAGATAAAACAGGACAGGCCCAAGATGATTATCTTGATAGCCCCAAATTGGCCTAGACAGTTTTGGTATCCAACTCTGAAAAACCTATGTCGGGAGCACCCTTGGGTTTTACCACAGACTCCGAACCTTCTGTCCCAACATCAGGGTCAGGTTCTTCACTCCCATGTCAGAACTCTCTCAGCCTGGCGGCCTGGTTAATCCAGGGTCTTTGATTTCATTCTCTCCTACCCAAGCAGGTTATGGACGTCATTTTAGAAGCCAGACGTCCTAGCACTAGAAAATCTTATGCAGGAAAATGGAAAAGATTTTGTTCCTGGATGCAGGCTCAGGATTCTGATCCTCTTCTTCCTAACATTCCTTTGATTTTACTTTATCTGACGGATCTCTTACATAAGGGTCTCTCTTTCTCTTCCATTAAGATTCATGCCTCTGCTATTTCCGCTCATTATAATACAGACCCTCCAATCTTTTCCCACAAGCTCATGAGAGAGTTTCTCAGAGGAGCTAAGAACTTAAGGCCTCCTAGATCTCCTCCCATTCCTGCTTGGGATCTTAACTATGTTTTGTAAAAACCCACCTTACCTCCTTTTAAGCCTGCTGCCTCTTCTGACATCAAGTTTTTATCTTGGAAAACAGCTATCCTGTTAGCTCTGACCTCTGCCAGGAGAGTTTCAGAGTTGCAAGCTCTTATGGCTGTGGAACCTTATATTATTTTTTTATCAAGACAGGGTTTCTTTAAGGACTAATCCTACATTCATGCCTAAGGTGGTTTCCAAAGTGGCTTTAAATCAAACTATTCACTTGCCAACCTTTTCCCCCACTCCTCAAAATAAAGGGGAAAGGATCTTACATTCCTTGGATGTACACAGACAACTACGTTTTTACCTGGACAGAACCAATGATATCAGAAAATCAGAGCAATTGTTTTTCTTATGCTTCAAGTTCTCAAGGTAAAGCCATTTCAAAACAAACCATTTCTAAATGGATTGCTCATGGTATTAGATTTTGTTATTCACACCATGGAAAGCAAATCCCAGGGAGTATACGGACTCATTCCACCAGAGCTGCTGCCACTTCAGCTGCCTTCCTCAGGGGAGTTCCTACCAAAGACATTTTGGAGGCTGCAACTTGGAGTTCAGTGCATACTTTTTCAAAGCACTACAATCTACCTCTTTACTCTAAGTCTAGGGCAGGCTTTGCTTCTGCAGTCTTGCAGGGCCTTTAGCCGCCTTCTACTTTATGACCACCTCCCTTTCACTCTGCTTTGGGATTATACCCTACAGTCATGACTGCAACAGTGAAACACTTATGAACATAGTACAGTTGTGTACACTTAACATAAATGTAGATGTTCGAGTGTCTTCACTGTTGCAGTCTGGATTCCCTCCCTCCTGTCCCTCTTATTTTACCTTTGTATGGTTTTCTCACCATTCTTTTGAGGTGTATTTGCAAAGGTTATGGGACCTTACTCATTTTGGAACTCCTGACATCTGGGGCAAGAAAGACTGGAGAACATGGCGTCGGCTGTCAGCTTTGTACTCCTGGCGCTCTGACGTCAGGAAGCATGGTTGAACAGCCGACGCCGGACCCAGACTTTGGGATTTTGGCCGACCGAGGACTGCCTGCCGGCAGGGGAGAACCCTACAGTCATGACTGCAACAGTGAAGACACTCTAACATCTACATTTATGGTAAGTGTACACAACTGTACTTTTCGGATGGTCACGCTACAGTCCATTTTACCCTTCCTGGGTCAGGACAATTGGATGTGCTCCATAGATCTTCAGGATGCTTAGTACCACATCAAAATGGGCAGGTGCTCCAGAAGATTCCTGCACTTCCAGCTGGGAGCCAGCCATTATCAGTTCAGAGCTCTGCCCTTTGGTCTCACCACAGCCCCCTGGGTGTTCACCAAATGTATGTCAGTAGTTACCGCTCACCTGAGACGGCAAGGATTCCAGGCGTTTCTGTATCTAGATGACCACCACCAGGCATCACCTTCTGCAAGCCAGAGACTATACTATCCAGACGTGCTCCAGAGTAGGTATCACTATAAATATCAAAAAATCTGCTTTGTCGCCTTGTCAGTCTATCATCTTTATAGGCGCAAACTTAAATACAAAAGACAGGTCAGCCAGCCTTCCACCAGACAGGGTGTTAGTCATTAGGCGGCATGTCTAGGTCTTGTTACAATGCAAAAGAATTCAAGCCAGGTTCTTCCTCCAAACCCTGGGTCTCATGGCAGCAGCAGTCATACTCGTCCCTCTGGCACGTTTTCACATGAGGATCCTCCAATGGCTTATTTTCACCCAGTGGTCCTTCCAGCAGCTTCCCATGTCTCACATGATTATCGTCACAGAAACATGCAAAAAGCACCTTGTGGGGTGGATGGTCTCCTCATCAGTGCCCCTGGGCAGACCATTTGTACTTCCCCCTCCAGTTGCTATGGTGACCATGGATGCCTCCCTGATCGGGTGGGGGGACATCAGGGCAGAACAGTCCAGGGTACCTGGCAACCTCAAGAGTACTATCTGTACATAAACGTCTTGGAGGTGCTTTTAGCGTTGCAAGCTCTTCAGGACTCTCTTCCTACCGGGACAATTATAATTCAAACGGACAATATGTCAGTCGTGTGGTACATCAACAAGCAGGGCGGTACCAGGTCCTACCCCCTGTGTCGAGAAGCACTCAGACTCTGACAGTGGGTGATCTCTTCCCAACGGTTTCTGACCGCAACGCATATCCCTGGGAAATCTAACGTCATAGCAGACAGGCTGAGCAGAGCTATTCTCATGCCTCACGAGTGGTCTCTGAATCAAGTAGTAGCGGACCAACTCTTCCGCAAATGGGGGCAATCTTGCTGCGACCTCTTTGCCACCCCCTTCAACAGCAAGTGCAGCAACTTCTTCTCTCTCCTACCACATCCAGAGCATTCCCCCAGAGACGCTCTAGTCCACGATTGGCCTCAGGGACTTCTGTACGCATTCCCTCCTTTTCCCCTAATTCCCAAGCTGATACAGAAATCTACTGTATTGGGTTGCTGTATTGGGTTGCAGAATGATCCTCATTGCTCCGTACTGGCCTCGACAAATATGGTTTCCGTTCCTTCTTCATTATCTTATCGAGCAGCCTTGGACTCTGGACCCAGCTCCAGACCTCCTGATCCATCAGTCGGGTGAGCTGCATCATTCCCTACAATCTCTCAAGCTTACGGCTTGGTTGCTGCACTTCCAACCCTAGCCAGGCTTCCTGATATCTCCCAATCAGTGTGTGAAATCATTTGATCATCGCACAAGTCTACCACTAGAAAAACTTATGTTAGTAAGTGGAAACGTTTTTCTTCCTGGGCATAGGCTAAGAATATAGACCCCTTTTCAGCCCCTGTTCACCACATCCTGGAATTTCTTGCAGAGCTCTTTCATACTGGGTCTGCTTCTGCTGCAATTAGAGTGCAGTTAGCCGCAATTTCAGATTTTCACATTGGCCTTTCAGAAAATAGTATAATGCATCATAAGCTTTGTAAGGCCTTCCTCAGAGGAACCACTCTGCTCAGGCCCCCGGTTAGAGATCCTTCACCACCATGGGATCTGAATTTGATTCTAGCCTCTCTAATTTTGCCCCCCTTCGAACCTGCAGCTTCCTGTTCTTTGAAGTTTTTATCTTGGAAAACACTTTTTCTGGTAGCAATTACTTCAGCGAGAAGAGTTTCTGAGCTGCAGGCTCTTTGTATCCGTCCCCCGTACCTAGTGTTCCACAAAGACAGGGTTGCTTTTAGAACTAATCCTTCCTTCCTAAGGTCTCTTCTGAGAATAACTTGAACCAGTCCATTGACCTTCCTGTATTTTTTCCCAACCATTCCAACAGGGGAGAATATAAGATGTTCTTCATCTCACATTGCTGCAGTCCTTACTTATGGGTAGTCCGCTGTCCTCGGTCGGCCCGAATACCAAAGTATTAGGCTGACGTCGGTCATGGCGCCTAGAACTGGAGCATCAGAGCGTTAGGGTATAAAAAGCGCATGACCGACGTCATATCCTCAGTCTTTTGCTTTACGGTCCGATGCAGAAGAAGTTGTAAGTGCCGTTTCATGCTCTGAGATTTTCGACCAAGTTTCAGACCGATACCAAGTTATTAAGTATTCGTTGGGGAGTATTTTTGTTTTTCTTGCCTCAGTTATTTACCGGATGTCAGAAAAAGTGAATAATTGTATTTTTGTGGGAAACAGATACCGTGATAGGGATTACCACCGCTTTGTATACCTTTGTTTGGGACCGAGCACGACGTAGTAGGTGTGTCGGTTTGTGCTAGGTTCACAAGTACTACAAACGGAGATTAGATTGCGCTAGGTTAGTCTTGGCAAAAGGTGTAATGATAATATGCCTGGCCGGATTCTCCGGCCCCACTAAAGCGCAAA
>NW_025054949.1:0-9185 GCF_019279795.1 Protopterus annectens
AAAGGCATGTAAAAAAGTTTCACATACAAAAGGTATGTCCGTATTTCACATACCAAATGTGATAGGAAATAGAATAAGCATGTAAATGAAACAGAAGGAGCATATAAACAGCTACAACAATAAGGAAACATGTAGGCTGAAAGGAACAGTATTATCCGTACCGTCGACTGTGGGGACTTGCTGTCCAGTACAGTCAGATATGTGTACAGAATATATCCCATCCTGGACATAGGAAAAGGTGGCATCCTACCAATGAGTAGAACAATCTGCCAAAATCTGAAAATCAGCACTACAAGCCGAACCTGTCAGGATGTGTCACAGTTGAACGGGTAGTACACGGGTATACTAACCATGTAATGAAAGTTAAGTAATGAAGTGATGTACCTATGTCGTGAGTATAGCATGTGGAAAGCAAACATGGCAGAGGTGATCCACACAACCATACAGGTACCCACATGACATATGTAGAATTATTCAATGTGTTACTCTGGCACGTGTCATTGTGCTCGCCAGCAGTGATATATAGGATTAGCAAAGAGGGAATATGTGTGTGGCAGAGGATAGGTAATGCTTTACAATCTCAAAGCGATAATATTATGCATTATGCAGAATAGAGTGAACGAGGAGGTGTATGAAGGAGCAGCAGGTAGGCTGAAAAAGCCACATATCTAAACGGCAGCAATGTCCTAATAGACGGTACTGTAGGCAATCCCACAAACTATATGAATATTGAAATGCGATACAAATGTATGAACATGTCGCGAGCACATACCACAAATTGGTCACAGATAGAACTAGCCCGCAATGCAAAAAACACATGGATGCATAATGGACTCACCCAGCATCCTCTCCACATCCTATACGCTCGCCGTGAGCGTCTACCCAAATCAACCATACTTGGCCTACTGGTTTGGTCAGCCACAACTACATAGTGACCACTCGCATATGTAGTAGGTAATTGTCACCCTAAGGCAGTTGCAGGATTGCACAGTAATGTATCCACTTGCATGCAAAGCACAGCACACATTTCCTTAATGCCAGAAAAATGGTGGGTATTCGCTCTTGTTTTGGAACAGTCCAATTTTTGGGGATATCCCTCATGGGGATACCATATATAATGTAAAGCAGTAGAATGGAAGACTACGAAGTCAGATCCTGTAGATATCTGGACACAAGTTGGAATGTGCATTAGAGGTGCACAACACTCATCCAGCCTAAATGATCATACATAACCTGCTGCAGGATCAAGAAACACCTGCCGTGATGCACATGTCGACCGCGAATAAGCCGAGAGAATATGTGCACACGATACATGAAGTGGCGCATGGTATAAGGGTGATAAAGAACACCCCGAGCATAAACAGGATACCCCTGATCCTGTGTGAGGGACAATTAATGTATTAGCCAAGTGTGACCTGACCAACAATGGTACAATGCCAAATGTCTTGTGACCGTAGGAAATAACTATGCACCATACGCAGCATGCAACAGTTGCCTAAAAGCGGTCCACGTCAGGACAAGAATACAAATGTAATTTGTACAAGAAACAGGCAAACAATAAAAGTGCCAAAGGTATAAGGCTTACAGCTAGGAAACAAATGACCGATTTCTAAACCTGCAGTGACCGTGTGGCTATGTGTTGGCTCAAACGAGAAATCTGGTGTCTGCAGTAGGGTTCTCATCTGTCCTGCTTTGTGCCAGGGATGATCCATGCCGATTGGACAGTTGTGTCCTGACAAAAGACATTTCAAATGGCAAATGTCCTGGGATTGTAGGACATAATTATGCCCCATATGTTATGTAATAGTAGCAGAAAATAATTATTGCAGTATCTACAATACCTAAATGTTACAAGAAACAGAGATAAGCAAATAAACTGCTACAACAATAGGCTTTTATGTAGGCAAATAAGTAAAAGTTCTATCCATTGCCTACTGACCGTGGGTATGTACATCGGCTTGTAAAACCTGGTGGGTTTGAAATTGTCCCATCTTGGCCATTCGAAAAGGTGCCAACCCTAGTAACCAGAATACAGCACCTTTGACCCGATACATATGACAATATCAAGCGACACCAATGTAATTCAGAGCATTACGCTTTAATAACTTTCCAGACCATAAAAACTCCTGCAAAGCCGAGTGCCCTTTGGGAGAAAGGTGTTAGATAGAGAATGACTACCTTACAACAATGAAGAATAATAGATGCATTTAACTTTGCACCGAACAATTAGTAGTATTACGAATCTGTCAACATGTTCCAAGTTAATAGTACTAATATGGTAGAAGTGTCTGTGATTGTCCCTGAGTTGTCATAGCCTTGTCCCTGTCACTGTAGATATGAGTCCCTGAGTATCAGAGAGGTCCGTACACAGAAGTACACCAAACAACTGTCCCAGCTGTTGACAAGACTATTGCATACCTGTAGTGATTTCATAACAGATGTCCAGAATAATATTCATTTATATGTATAAATGAATGAAATAGACAAATGGGAAGGGAAACCATCCCCCCAACCTGCATTATGTAGTGGAACCACTCCCTGCCATAAATTATGTAGCACCGCCCCAATAATTGGTCAGAGGTACCCTAGCACCAGTGTCTGTAAACACAGGTAGAATGTTAAACTCTGGACTAACTCTGTCCATGTGCTACGTCTGATCCTTGAACAGTGCCAGGGCAGTGCTAGTCACCAGTCGGCCGAGCCTAAACCCGGACCAGCACATGAACATCCTGACAATCAAACACGTGTATGTGCGAGAACTATAAGCGTAGGAGTTATGAATATCCTTGGAGTGAGTAGACTTTCAACATGGCTCCAGAGCAGTAGGAAACAGGGAATGTTCTAATTGTAGTACTGCAGCTTTCCCAGCAGGAGAATGGATGCCTGCTGTGTAAGGGAAGTGGTGAGGTGTATGTCAGAGTAGCTATGAACCATGGGTATACATATAAATGAGTCAGAACACCAATAGTGTAGTGGATTAGCATCCACTCCAAGTAAAGGCATTCCGGGTGCAAAATGCGACTATAGCACATAATTGTGTAATGAATGCCTCTGTGCTGTAAAGCCAACATTTATACATGTAAAGGTGACCGCGTTAGCATGGGTCCATTAACCGGATTCCATCAAAGTGGTACTCTCATAAGGAATAAGGCACATGTAATCCTAAAGGCATTGCCTGTAAACATATGTAACTCAAGAATAAGTAGATGCAAGTGGACCTGCACATGGGTAGGTACGCGAGCTAATAGCATAGCAAATGTATTATTTGTCTTCTGCAGCTATAACTTTATATATATATATATGTATATATATATATATATATATATATAAATATGTATATATATATATATATATATATATATATAAATATATATATATATATATATATATATATATATATATATATATATATATATATATATATAGTTAGATAGATGTGTAAAGATAAATATCCACAGACATAGAAGAAATATGCAATTATATAGCTACATATCTATCTATATATACATATATACATATATATATATATATATATATATATATATATATATATATGAATAGATATGTTAGGAATGCTGAAGAGATGAAAGCAAAACCTAAGGGTTGTGAAGGGAATCCAGAGCAAGTTAGAATTAAAGTGCTCATGACGTATGTCACTATAAGAAGCTGCATGAGTGAGGAGTAGAGGCACTGTCTCCACACCAGAGGCAGGGAGCTATACCAGTGGCCATAACATTGTTGAAGTGCTACATCAACATTGTAAACAGGCAGGAATGTAGGACATGTTGGAGCCACCTACACTTGTAACCTGTAAATCGCTTCGGTAATCCATAACACCAGGAAAGGCGCGTATGTGCAAATATGAATGGATGGTGAGCCTGTGAATGGCTACATGGCGAAGGTACAAAATGTGTCTGTAGGGAATTCCAACTGCTCATGAGAGGGCAATGTGTAAAGGTGTGTCATGGCTGTGATATCAGGTGTATAATGGCTGTTATGCGGGGAAACTCAACACGGGTGTGCAGGAGAAACCATGGATATGCGAGTATGGACACAGGAGTGATAGGGTATGTTGCACCGGGTGCAATGGAGTGGCCCATGGAAGTCAGCTAGTACGTAGTTGCGATTCCCAGATAGAGCATTGTTTGCGTGGAGACATGCGTGAATGGGTGTATCATTGTCGGACATTGTGCATCAGGTCTGGCAGCCCGGCATGTAAAACCTATATGCCACCCATGAGCGGAACGGAATTCTGCTGTGACACCCCCAAACCGGGAAAAGCAGAAAGACACAACTACATGAAGACAACAATTTGTCAACTTACAGTTACAGTAACACAAACACACATCCTATCAACAGTAATAATATGAATGTGTACAGAAACAAACACAGTAGCAGGAATAGGCTGGCGCATAATGGAGAATAGGTCGAATGACACTATCACAACCCAGTTAGCAGCGGCACCTCAGACATGAAAAACTTGTGACATCTGTCTGCTGCATAACGTGCAATATACTGAGCACAAGTTCACCAGAGGAAGTGTCGGATGTCAGAATGACATGAAGCAATAGTATGCTGTTGAAGCAGGGATAAAACCAATCTTACGCGTAATGTGGCAAAGTGTCCATGTCCGGGAAATGTATAGGTTAACGGACACACAGATATATATATATAGATAAAAACGTATATATACACATAGGTATATTAATTTACATACACATATATATCCATACGGATATATATATATATATATATACACACACACAAGGATATACTACGGATATATATAAATAGATATATATATATATACACAAACAACAGGCAGTGATATATACACATACACACAAAACAAACTATATGTCAGTGTAGATATACACATTCACATAAATAGGTTACTTCACAGCAATTAAGGGTAACATATTTACAGCCCAGGCATTTGTGACTGGGAAGTCCAATAAAGAAACATTGTACCCCCACATCACCCAGCTAGGCCGGACAGACATACAGACAGGCAATACAGATCAATACACTGTCGCTGTCCAAAACACCAGTAGGAAAGGACCAGTGGGAGAGTTCTGCAAGATCTACACTTTAAACATGGATAACGGTGTCCCTTGCGGGACCCCAAAAATTCAGGTTATGAAAGAATCTGCTGACACTAATACGAGCAGGATGTAGGTGTACATGGAACACTAGGTTGTGCAAGTGTGATAATACATGGGTTGACAAAACGTATGACATGTGTCCCGAGATGGGGAGAGTGGGCAATGTGTAGGGGTGTGCTCATACCCCAGCTGCACTTGCAGTAAGTATTTGTTATGACTGCTGTAGAGGGGTGCCAGGTAGGTGGACCATGGGTATGCATTAATGGGCTTAAGTGTGCAGGTGCTGGTTGGCGAGATGTAGTAGGCCCGCCCAGTGGAAGTCATTAATATTCCTATGTGGGCATAGCATACGCCTACACCTCCCAAACCTGAAGAGCACATCTACCGGATAGTTTTGTAAAACCATCGGGGGGAATACATGCAGAGACCTACACAGTGCCGTGTACCCGATTAGCATGGGCGTCCATAGTTATGTATCAGAATGTAACAAAAGTCCAACTAAACACTGCCAGAACTACTGATATTACTGGGTGAACAGGGTGGCAGAATACGGGCAATGACAGATGACAACATGTATGAGTCATAAGCAGCATGCACCTCGACAAACGTGAATGAATACATATGTTCTGTGGCTGTGAATGTGTCTGGTTAATAGAACCAATCATCTAAATGTGTCCCGCAGGGTGTTATGCATTGTTCCTGATATGGTGTTCAGTCACACCCATTGGTATGTGAGTTCTGCTACTGATGGAAAGTGCATAAGTTGCTGACCACCTCAGGTAGATGATAGCATAACAGAAGAGGTTAAACACCCGTGCGCGCCTTCTCGCGCAGGACACCCAGCGTCTGGGCAGTTGTGTCTTGCAAAATGACAGTTATGGCACATGGCCTGTCATACCTCTCCCTGATTTTGACTCAAATTTTAACTCTGTCCCTCTTAATCCCTCCTAAAACTAGTGACTTTTGGAGGAAAGGTGGTGAATTACACTTAATGAATAATGACAATAATTAAGAATTATAAACTTCTTTTACTTCAGAAAATGTGTATTAATTCATATGCTCACAATTCTGTATCAATGTTTCAAAGTTAATAGCACTAATATTTTAAAAAGTGTCCCTGATTTGTCCTGTTTTTTCTTGACTTGTCCCCTGATTCTGTTGAAATTCTGTCCCCAATTGGTTCCGAGAGGGTCTCGGGGCCTGTGAGTTCGGGAATGGAGGCTATATAGTGTGTGTACCGGTGTCAGACATCAATTTGTTGTATCAGTAACAGCTACATGTAATAGGAAACAGTATTATCAATTATAATGCTACATGAATAACCTTAACGTATGCAAACCATGGAGGCCATCCGTGTACTACTGGCTGTGGGTCAGACCTCTCAACCAAATGGGGACAAATTTCAACAGAATCACGGACAAGTCAAGAAAACACAAGGACAATCATGGACACATTTAAAATATTAGAGCTATTAACTGGAAACATTGACAGAATCAGAGCATATGAATTGATACACATTTTCTGAAGTAAAAGAAGTTTGTAACTCTTTTAATTATTGTCATTATTCATGAAGTGTAATTCACCACCTTTCCTCCAAACGTCACTAGTTTTAGGAGGGATTAAGAGCACAAAGTTAAAATTTGAGTCAAAATCAGGGGAATCCGACCCTGAAAATCAGGAGACAGTTAAGAGAGAGAGAGTATTCTGTGGGTATGTGTTGCCACGACACATGTGATAGCTCTACATATAGGGTCTATAGGGCCGACACCAGTCTGAACAGCCAAAGTGGAACCTGCTCTGTAGAACTGTCAGATGTAACCAGGCAGAACATGCCCACAGCCATGCATAGTGCAAGAAATATACATGCTCGGAGACAAATCAAGCGTAGTCTAGCAGCAGTATAGTTGCTTTTATGCTTTACTACATATGACATATCGAAGTGTGAGGTATACAAGACCTGTAACAGAAAGCAACCAGTACAGACACCTTACAACATGAGAAGATCCCTAATCAGGACAGTTGCAATAGCTAGAGTATTGTCCATACCACTCAACTGTCCCTGAATGTCAAGTGCGTCCCTAGGTTTGACTGAAGAGAGTCTAACTGTGACCTTCTTTAATCCCTCCTAAATGTAGTGGCTGTTGAAGGAAAAGGTGGTGAATTACACTTACTGACTAATGACAATAAGTAAGAGTTATAAACAACTGTTACTTCAGAATATGTGATATGTCATATGCTCTGATTCTGTCAATGTGTCAAGTTAATAGCACTACTTTTGTAAAAAGTGTCCCTGTTTTCATGACCTGTCCCTGATTCTGCAGAAATGTGTCCCCGATTGGTGGACAGGAGTTCTGGTATTGTCACATGTGATGTGTGATGAGGGACTGTCCCATGCAAAGTGGGAAAGGTGTCACTCCTACAGTCTCCCATCGTGCAATCTGAAAGGTGGTCAGCGTGCAGTTGGTATCACGGTAGCATGAATCGGCAGACAGCTGCGTAAACAAACTCAAGTCACATGTCATCATTGCAGAGTATCCGTTACCATGTATCTGGCTGATGTGTGCAGATTGTATGGAGGAACACCATATAATATGAGTACATCACTGGACAGGCCGCCGAGTCTGTACAGTCCCGAGAGCGGCTGCCGTCATGAAATGGTTACACATACCCGATACTGTAGTCATGTAGTCCGATGTAATACACATAATTAAATGCAAAAGATAAAACCCTGCTTTAATATATGGACTACTAGTCAGTGATTGGTCCAGTAATTTAAACAATTAACAAGTACATTAACTTAATTGAGATTTAAAATACTAAAGGTTAATTTATCACATCTAATAAAATTTCTGCAAAATTCTTAATGTTCTAAAAACATTGTAGCAGTACAATATGTAATGGTAAAAAGCACAAATATCACAAGTAAATAAATATGTATTATTTGTATACAAATATCAATTATTTCTCATTTTACTTAAACTTGTTCTGCCCTTTCCTTTAAAATTGGTGCCTTGAAATTCAAACATTCATTTAAGCCAGTGGGAAACATTTGCTGCAAGCCTAAGCTGCCATATCAATTCCTTTTTCAATAATAGATTTTGCCAGTTCTCCACCTCTAAGCTTCCAAATGAACTAAATCTAAAATAGCAAAATGAAAACCTGTATAATCATTACATGTCATACTATGTTTATACAAAGCATTTTGTAGCTTTTTTTATTTTTGGTATGTCATACAAATGCTAAGTAAATTCTTGTCTTGAGAAGCCTCTCAGTCTTCCCAATATAGAAAAGAACTACAGGTGTCACACACTAGCAATATAAACTAACTTTGCTAGAAAAACAGTTGCCTCTCCTAGGGTAAACTGTATTACTGTTCTGGTTTTCCTTTTTCAAACATATTTTAGTATCCTGTAAGATGTAAAGAACAATATTTACATCTCCCACAACACCTAGTACCATTGTTAATGACTTCATCTGTTACACAAGACATTTTGGTCCACTTTTCTAGAATCTTTTTCAAATTAAGTCAATCCAATTTTTGTAGTAAACACTGTTTTTCACCCAAAACTTGATATTTGTCATGGTCAACTTTAAATATGCTCCAGTTCTTATGCAAAACATCTTTAACTTGTATTGTAAAATACAAGTATGCTCAAAATTGGTTTAATTAAGTTTTTTATCATTCTTACCAGAAGTTTTGTTTTTTTCTAGTCCCTTACCTAATAATGAGGGTATATCTCTTACCCCATTCAACGTATCTACTTCATAAAGAGTTTTTCCACCAGACCCATATAGGTAACCCTATCCAAAAACATGTTTTTTAGATATTCAAACTCAGGTCGAATTAAGATCTTCCTACAGAAGATGTCATTCTAGCTACCCTAATTGCTTGACCCTTAATTATACTTTTCTTCTGACTGAAAGGATGATGGCTGTTAAAATGTAGATAATTATTACAAAAAGTTTTCTTACGGTATATTTTTGATTTAAATTCGTCCTTATCTTTAATAATGAGTGTATCAAGATAACTAATTTCATTAGCATCAAACTGAAAAGTGAACTTCAAAAACTTTGGTTAGA
>NW_025054950.1:0-9001 GCF_019279795.1 Protopterus annectens
AACCTGTTATCAGTTTGCCATCCATTCCCTACTGCTTGAAATTACTAGCTTTATCATTTTTTTAATGCAACATAGGCAATTTATTCCTCAAGGGCACAGGCACTTTATTTGTAGATGAAACAATGACATATAAAGTTGTTTGCTAGCAGTAACCTCTTCATTAGTTAGCAGATTTCTTTAATGTGGAATTATTTAGATGACTTTACTTCTTCAGAGATCGCAGGCATATTTACGTGTGGGATACTGGTGGACTGTAGAAGTTTGAGTAGACTTTTATGATGGAAATGTTCTGAATTGGGCAGTTCTGTCATTATTGGTGTATGCATTTTGTATCATTGTTTACTGGAAAAATTTTCAAAACAATACATTTAAAATGCCCTCTAACAACTGTACTGTATTGTACAAGGAATATAATTTAATGCAGTCAGGAAGGTGTATCAAAGAGCATGTGTGTGGTTTCACAGGTGTTCACAAGCCTATGATTTGAAAAATCCCAAAATGAATCTTTATCTGCCACTGGCAAAATGTATTTTCTTTGAATGTGGGTTTCAATGCTGTTTCAATGAATGTGAGTTTCAAGGGCAGAGAAGTTTTAATGCAAAGTCTGTTTTCATTGTGAGACTGTATTACTTTGTTTAGCAGAATTTATTAGGGTTTATGCTGTAAAATATAAAATAAAAACTTTCAAATGAAATCCATATCATCCCGCAGAAGTAAAAGCGAGTATGCACATTACAGTGTTTATATGGCAAAATGGGGCCGAAATAACCAGGAATGGGACATTGAATGGCTGCAGGGGACACTCCATTCGACCTTCATGTGTGGATTTTGTGAGGGGGAAGGGCAGCAAACTCATACAGCCCCGGCTGAACTATACCTCTCAACTGTCCAGAATTTTGCAGAATGAATAGATTTTTGCTTCTTATTTTTGGTTTGTTCCTCATAAAATTTGTGGTTTTCTGTCAAATCATTTAGGAATGAAGTCACTAAATAATGACATACATTGAGTTTCAGACGTCATAACCTTCAGAAAAATGCATGCTAAAGCAAGACCTGTTATTCTATCAACTGCGGTTTTTAATACTGTTTGTATGTTCCCCCAATATAATTGGCCTTGTCCAAATTTCCTGCATTAAGAGGTTGAGAGGTACGTGCAAATAAATCGCTTTTATCGAATTAGGAATATCCAAACCTCTCAACTGGCCCCAATTTTGGCTCTAAATATTGCTCTCCTCCTAATAATCCCTCTGCAAAATGGCAGTTTTGGAAGAAAACATGGAGGGTTTACAATTATAAATAACTGTAATGATCAGAGTTATATATTATTTTTATTTCAGAAATGCATGTAGATGTTCTTATTTTGTAAGCTGGTCTAGTTAACAGTACTAATTTTAAAAAGGTGTCCCTTCTTTGACAGGTTCCCAGCTGTACTGTGTGGCAGTTTTATATGTTTGCATAACATATTTGGTCTTTTTTTCATAAAATTTTGTTTTTTTTGGCAAATTAGTAGCAAATCATAAAAGATTGAAGTTAGAAAATAATGGCAGACATTTGAGTTTCAGATTTCATACCCTTCAAAAAATTCATACTAATGCAAGACCTACTACTATTCTATTATCTTTCTAAGTTTATAACAGCAATATTTAAAAATTGTCTTTATTTTTGGGCCTGTTTCCCACTTCTATGTATGGCTTTGTCCAGATTTCCTGCTCTGAAGTTGAAAGGTATGAGTGTCAGAGCCATCACAGTCAGCCAGAGACAATTCAAACTGTAACCTACTTGTTTCACCCTACTCCCCATTGTAGTGGCCCTGGATGTGTCCAAGCAAGGCAAGGAGCAGTTATGCAGTGTAAGTGTGTGAGACGTTATTGGCCCCATCCAAGGTAGACCACAAGTACGACCGTGGCTTTTCATCTGTCCTTGATTTTGCAGAATGTTCTGGTATTCTGTGATATTTTTATACTGTTGATTTATGTTTTTATTATTCAGAAAATGCATGCTGTTGCAGTGCCCTGTTGCTATGTATTAAAGTAGCAATGCTTTAATGACCATCAGGTAAGCTTGTCGGAGATTTTAAGATGCAAGTAAGCTTTAATAAGCATACTGTTAAAGAATTACCAACATTGAAAGCCTTTCACTGTTGCCATGCAGAGAATATTTACATAACTAGATAACGTATAAGCCTTAGGTATTGAAATGCATATGACAGTATTTGTAATAAACGACAGAATTACAGTATTATCAGAAGCTCATTACTTTTGTTGGAGACTTGCAGTTATCTTTGCAGGCTTTACCCGTAAACTAAACAGAATGCCAATCTATCAGGTGTGGTCCATAATTTGTGCAGTAATCCTTTAAGCTATTTATCTTGAGCTTGTTTCTTGTTCGCTGTTCATTTTTTACTTTGATCATGTGTTCCCCATGAAACAAAGTCGATAGTTGTTGTCAGGCAGCAGGTCTTTTTTGGATAAGAAACATTTTTACAAGTGGGGGTATCACAGAGATTGCTACTTTCACCATGTTACTTGGTAATTTTATAAAGCTGAATATAAATTGTAATTAGAACTGCAGTGCAAGGAGAAGGTTTGAGCTGAGTTTTTGTTTTTTTTATACTTGATTTTGACTGGCATTCCAGTAATGTATTTAAAAAGCAATTTATTTTTTTCATGCCTCACCACCTTTGTGTTTCCATCTAGATATTAAGTAAGTTTTCATGTAGCCAATGCATTGAAATATTTTTTTCTTCTACACTTCATTTTGTCTTGATTGGACTCTCGTAATGACTGTTTGACACCCAGGGCAGCATATTTAATTAAAGTTCCAGTTGTTGTGGTTTTGAGCATAGCTCTACCCCTTTCTAGTTGATCACACCCCTTCCCATTGGCCCCACCCATTCAGCTGCCTCCTGCAGCCCCCCTTTAATTTGAAGTCACCAGCCGCCACTGATTTTGGGATCCCACTTTCAATCTCACAAAGTGCAGTGAACCAAAAAATGTACCCTGACTAAACATTTTCTCCATGCAAAACCTCAAGGAAAATGTATCTGTCTAGTTTTTGAAAGATTTTCATTTGATATTAAGTCTATGGTTTGTACAGACTGATACAGTGCCACATTAATATTACTCCAAGAAGCTAAAAGACTAGAAAGTAGTCATTGCAATAATATTTTGGAAATTGGTCATTGTCTCCAGGTTGAATTTTCAAATTAGACTTTTTCTGGGTCTGGCATTCTCTTGATATACCCTTTAAGCAGGCTTGTGTATCTTATGAATAGCAGCTGGACAGAGGAGTATTCCAGCTGGTAATAGATTACTAAGGGATCATGCTGATGCACCTCTTTGCAGTAGTTTGCAGACCTAGAAAAAATGAAAATTACTGAATCTTTTGACTTGATAGTGAGGCACACTGATGTCCCATTCACTAGGTTGAATAAGGTGCCAGGATCCGCCACATAATGCATGCATCCAGGTCCCTCAACAACAGGTACAAATATGACTCTGTCATTGTACATGTGGGTGTGAATGACCTGAGCTGTACCTCCCTGGGCTACATAAAAAGAGACATGGAGGAGCTCTCAGATTATGTAGCCCAGGCAGGTATGACTCTAGCTCTGAGCAGCATCCTGCCATATACCACTGTACAAGCAGAAAATGATTGATTTCAGCAATTGGCTAAGTTTCTGCTATCGTTCTAAGGGGATCCAGTATCTGTCTGCCTGGGTTGACATGATTGACCGACCTCGATGCTTTGCCAGAGATGGCCTGCATCGGTCACCCCTGGGCTTCTGGATACTGGCCAAGGCTCTTGCCACCCCTGTAGTGCCTTTTTTAGGCAGTGTTCCAAAGACCAAGTCACCACCATAACAGCTACAAACAAATACAATCTGAGGGTCATGCTGCTCAAAGCTAGAAGTCTAATTCTCACAATGCACTCACTCATAACACTCCTTAAAATGGAGAACATCGACATTTATGCTGCAACAGAGACCTGCTTCAAGGCAGCAGAAAGCACCCCTGCACTTTTTCAGCCCCAGAACTTGGACCAAAGCTCCAAAGCCAGTGGTATTTCCATATTCATAAAGAATGCGCACACCTCCAGACTGGTAACCCAACATAGCTAACATTGGGTAAGACAGCGATTCAGGTCATACCCTGTTATATGTCCCCAACCATGTCCCAAGACTCACACTACATGTTCCTAAGCACCGTGGAGAATATTAGGGTCCAACCTAACACTCATACTGGGTGACTTCAACTACCCCTCCATTAACTGGGAAAACTACTCATGTACCAATACACTTGCTCAACATTTCCTGGAATTCATTAATTTCAATGCCCTGGACCAGCTAGTTCTTACCCTCAATAGAGGTAGCAACATCCTTGATCTGGTCATTACTAACAAGGGCGACCGTTGCTGTACAGCAGTAGTCAAGTTCTACCTTGTAGATCTGACCACAAACTAATCACCTTGGAAATCCACATCCACCCTCACAAAGGTAACCACCATGAAAAACTTCTCCAAAGCTAACTTTGGGCTCCTAAAAACAGATGTGGCTAACTTCACGGCACCCATGCAAATGGAGTATAGTTGCATGACCGCCAAATCGTACACCAATCCACTGTATGAACATGTACACAAATGCATGGATCTTGCTATATCGAATAGAACCAAGACACTGTCCTCCAAAAAAGGGAAGCCAAGCTGGTGGTCCCCTGCCATAAACAAACTCTACAACAGAAGGAGGAAACTGATGCGGAAAAAGGTGAACTCCCAAGATTGGAAATACTCCCTTATCAGCCTCAACAAAAAGTTGAGATCCTGCATCAAATCCTCTAAAGCTAGCTATGAAACAGAATTGCAGCAGATAGTAAAGATAACCACAAGGCCTTCTATAGTTATGTAAAGAATCTCCACGCCAATACCCAGATTTGCTCTGAGCTACTGCACAATGGTGCCTCCTATACCAAGCCAACAGATATTGCGTACCTTGATCTGGCCAAGGCCTTTGATGCCATTCCTCACTCAGGAATCATAGAAAAACTCACTAAGCTAGGCATCAACTCCTGTATCACTAGTGGGTTGCAAACTGGCTCACAGATAGAACCCACAGTGTGAAAGTAGCTGACTCCAAGTCAGACTGCAGACCAGTCACGAGTGGAGTCCCACAGGGATCAGTCCTGGGTCCTCTCCTGTTTGGTATCTACTTCTCAGAAGTCTAGGCCAACACGAAGGGACTCTGTCTGACAAAGCTCGCAGACGATTGCAAGTTGGGAGCCATTATTAACTCCCCAAGTGATGCTGACATCCTACAGTAAGGCCTCACTGACACCAACGACTGGTGTCAGAACAATGGCTTTAAGCTCAATGCCAAAAAATGTGTTGTCATCCCCTTTGGGAAAAACCCAGTTCCCATGAATTACCACATCGATGGTAGTCCACTGAACACGGAAGGTGTTGTAGGAGATCTGGGAACACAGGTTGACGGCAACCTCTCTTTTGACCACCACATTGCCACTGTGGTCAGAAAGTCCTATGTGGCACATCTCATTACTAAGGGTTTTGCATCTGGGGAAGAAAGAGGTCATTGTCTCCCTCTACTCTTCCCTCATTAGGCCACTCATCGAGTACAGTGCCCCATTTGGCATGTACCTCACTAGACACCTGCAACAACTGGAGAGGCCACAAAAGTACCTCACAAAGAGGATCCTAGGCCATAAAACACTTGTCTTATATGGACACACTCAAAAAACTCCAACTATTCTCTGTCTCATATCGCCTACTTGGAGGCGATCTCTGCTTGACTTACAAAGCCATGTCTGACCCAGCTCTGTTAGAAATGCTATATCTAAAGAAATCCCAATCCCTCCGCACCACACACGCCAGAGACTTCAACCTCATTACAATGTGCTGGAGGGACATACTCATAACCCAGAGAATGTCCATGCTATGGAATAGACTAACCATACATGTCAAACAGAGCACCTCACTGGCCCTGTTCAAGAGAAATCTTGATGAGTGGATGGGAAATAGAAAATTCACCTCAGGGTTGACTCCAGTGGCTCTTCTCAACAGAGGCACTGGGAACTAAGGTCAGGTGGCACAATGTCAGGGTAATCCTATGGGCTAGGCTTGTAAAGGCTCCAGGGCCATTAGGCTAGTAGACACCTGTGAAGCTATGAACCTGTAAAAGCATGGAGATTAATTTTCACAATTTTTGCTTGCTTAAAAACAGAAAATATCCATTTTGTTTTAAACACAGATGGGCATAGATGACAGTGACTCATACTTTCTATACCTCTTTTTCCATTTTCTTGTCCAGCAGACTAAATAATTTTCTTTCTCCCATTGAAGGGTCAGTGTTACTTACTATTTATTCTCAGTTCTGTCTTTTTGTTTATGAAAAATTGTTTAGTTCTAAATAGTGATTATTTTTTTTTTCAAAAGTACTTTGCATCATAAAAGAAAAAAGCTGACCTTGCACTAGAAAATCTCACTTATCAAAGTAGGAACTGTTCCTTAATTTGGGTGAAGATTGGGACTTTGGCCCTATATCCGTTAATCTCTAAAATACTTGACTGTCTTTCCTATTGCTGTACATCTGCACCCTCAGACTTCTACTTTTTCAGTGAAACATTAAATGATGTACTATGTCTGTAGCTTCCAACTATGCTCACTGTCAAGCTTATGATTTGGATTTATTAGGAATCCTGCCATTATGAACTATTCAAGCTTGCTTAATATGCAGAATTAAAATTTTCTTGAAACATTTTCTTGGTGTCTCTTGCATCATTATAGGTTTTTCTGTATAAAGTATCTTATAGTTTTCCATGATGATAAACCTTCACTGTAAACAAATCCTATATGTTTGGCTGATGACCTGTGATGCTCTTAATTGATGAGTAGAATAAGAGAAGAGAGCTTCTACATAGTTTGGATGTCCACAGTTGAGTAACATACTAGTTGAAAAAAGACTGAATATGCCCACTGTCTGCCATTTTGTGAAAGCAAAGTAAGGTTTTCCTGTTGTCATACAAACCTCAAGTGGGTAGCCTATTGTATTTTTCAGAAATGACAAGATGCAACAAAGCATTAGAGGAGTTTATTAATGCATATTCTTTTGGGGCCAATGTTACTTTTGTTGCTTATTTTAGGAGTGCCTGAACTTAAGATGTGCTACATGGATTGATTTCCGTTTATTTACAACACTTTACAAACTGAATATTCAGTCCTAGTGGTAGAGCAAGCTATGACATAGCTGTATGCAGAGGATTATTCAACTGTCTGGTAGCCTAGATTACTTCTTATATCCGTTTTGATTTTTGCCTATATTCTGTAATTTACTTCAGTGGCTATGTACCGTGGGGACAAGATGGTGCATTGTCAGAGCAGAGGCACCTGTCATTTTCTTGGTGCATTCTGAATGAGAAGTTTTGCCTTTTTAGGTTTTGTGTATACTAGCCATGGTCCAGAAGAACATAGAAGGTCCTAAACTCTTACTAGTATAATCTAAAGGTTCCATGCTACATTCCTCAGGGGTGAATTTACAATTATCCATACAGGTGTTCATGTTAAAGACAGTGCCAATGGAACTTGGTGATATTATATGTTCTAAATGGTCACTGATTTGTAGATGACTGCTGGATAGACTACAGTGTTACAGCTAATTCTGTACTGAGTCGGATTTGCTTACCATAAGTAACACTAAGAAATGTTACAAGGGTTTCTGACTCAGCAAAACCAAAATGTTGTCTGTCAGTGGTTCTTTGATGGATATTTTGCTTCATCACTTGTTAGTAGTGGCTTCAGCTACATCGCTACGTTGGTTATGCAGGACAATGACTACTAAAATAAATTGTCCAGGCAAGCAAGCTACACTGGTGAGTAGAAACTTGTATGTTATCATTTACTACTACTACAGTGACCTCTTTAAGTATCTGCTGCCATAGTGAGTAACTTTTCACAGTTGCACTTTCTGTAGCTATTAAATTTCTAATACTTTTTCCATGTAATATATAGTATTGTGCCTGTGTTACCTTGCATTCTAGACATTGCTGATAATGAGATCTGTACACTACCTTAAAAGTATACTGAATTATATTTATTCTTTAATTCATTTGTGGTATTTTATGGAATAAAGGTTCAGCTGTTTTGATTTTATTTCTGTATTGAGAATATGTGGTGATCATTTAGTCTTAAATATATCACGGTACTTTTTTTCTGACATTATTTCAAATTTTATATTACAAATAGAGCTGTTTCCACCTATCTCCCTTAGACGTACTCTTCAGTGGATTCTTCAGCTCATACAGCAAGGGACTGGTCCCGTTCTGTCTTCTCTTCCGTGTAAAGAATTTCTGAGGGTGGTATCAGGATCTATCCCTTGTAGGTGCACATTAGTTAGGTGGCATATGTGAAGAGGAGGCAGACTTGTTTACACTTCTCCCAGTTCTTATAGTCTTTGTTTCACACAGCTAACAGACAAAATGTCACTAGTGTTTAAGAATTCACTGCTGTTTTCCTTATTTAAGATCAGTTCTGCAAAAGTCAAATAAATCTGTTGTCATTCTTAAACGCTCACATTTTTGGGTAGATTTATCTGCATTTACAGTTAGGGCTGTTTCTGTCATTTGCCAGTTGCCTGTTAATGGCAGATCTAGAAATGTGCGATGGTAGACAGAACCTTGAGTATTTCTTCCCTTTCTTCATCTGGAGTCAAACATTTTCCAAAAGGGTATTGCAAGCCTTATCTGCAAAGCCATGGAGAGGATCATAATGGAACTCATAAATAAAGACATAGGGAACTTGCAGACTTTGGATCCAACTCAGTTTGGCTTTGTCAAAGGCAGATCCTGCCTCTTAAACTTGGTTGACTTTTTCGAGACAGTCACCAAGGCCATTGATGAGGGAAAGGCAGTCCATACAGCCTACCTCGACCTGGCAAAGGCCTTCACACAACACCCACTCAGGTATCATCGAAAAACTCATCAGCTTGAATGTAAAC
>NW_025054951.1:0-8615 GCF_019279795.1 Protopterus annectens
GTTTCTGGGTAGTAATTCTTCTTTAGCTTCTTCCAACCCTTGTAAAAGCCTTTATAAGAACTTTTCTTCTTAGACTCCCGTTTTAAGATCACAGTCCTTGGCTGGGATTTGAATTTGGTTTACAGTCTTGACCCAATCCCCCTTTGAACTGTCAGCCAGCAGATGTGAGTAAAATTTTTTACCCTTGAAGATGGTCTTTTTGGTGGCCATTACACCTCTGCTAGAAAAGTCTCAGAACTTCAAGCTATCTCCTAAGCCTCCTTATTTGATTTTCGCAAGGATAGGAGTATCATACTACGAACCAACCCAGCCTTCCTTTCTAGCGTGGTGTCAGAATCCAGTATCCAATCAAACCATCAACCTTCCAGATGTTCTTAGGTGTTTCACTGTTGCGAGTCATAACCGTGGGATGTTCTTAGATTTTCCATTGCAGTCCTTACTATTGGGTATAGTCAGCGTCCAGTCGGCCGAATACCAGAGTATAAGGCTGGCGTCGATCCCGGGGCGCATTAGACTGGCGTCAATGCGTCAGGAGTACTATCGCACATGACGGCGTCATATCCCTCAGTCTTTTGCGCATGGTCGATTTTGCGAAGCAGTTTTCTTGCGAGTGCAGGTTGGCGTTCTGAAATATTTCGAAGCGGAGTTTCAGACGAAACAGAGTTGGCTAAGTACCCGTTGGGAACATTTTTGGTTTTCTTGCCTCAGTATTTTACGGATGTCAGAAAAAAGTGAATAACTGTATTTCTTGTAGGGAAACAGATACCTCATAGGGATTACCATACCTTGTGTATACCTTGTTTAGGGCCTGAGCACGGCGTTGTTGGTTGCGGCTCTTGTGCTAGGTTTAACAAGCGCAATAAGAGGAGGTTAAGACTGTGCCAGGTTAGTGTTTGGGAAGCGTTGCAATTATAAAATGCCGTCGGATGCTCGGCGCCCAGCTTCGTCCAAGCGCCAAGGACAAAACAGTGAAGCCTAGGGTTGATGAACCCGGCGGTCCCGGGCGTGGGTTCTTTGAAAGGCTCAGTGGAGCCAGAGGTTTGCCAGGAGTTTCCATGGAGTCTCAGGCAGGAAACTTTACTGTTACAGGATGTGTGCCTTCTCAGGAGGTAGGCCAGGCTGAGGGCTACTCAGGTAACTGTTCTTCCCTCTCTTCCCAAAGGTAGTTCGAGCCTCCTTCTGTTGCCAAAACTTCTTTGAGAGGTAGGCCCCTAGTTCAGCTTCAGTGGGGGCTTCTCCTAGCATTTAGGGTTCTGTACCTAAGAAACATATGCTTAAAATGGCAGAAGATTTGATTACTATGATTAGAGGTTCTATGCCCCCGCCTGATAAGAGGCTAGGGTGGAGACCGGAGTTTGATAGTTTTGAACAGTGTTCCAGAGCTTCAGTGTCTTCTAGGAAGACTTGCAGGAGTATCCTACTTATTCTGATTCTGATGTGGATGATTCCCACTCCTGCAGCTTCTCCTCCTGAGGATTTCTCACTTTCAAGAGACTCATTCCAGCAGGGAGCACTTTAAATGGGAAGGCCAGGATTACTCTGATTCAGGAAAAGGCTTAGGAATTCTTGTTTTGCCCCAGCATAGGCCCTTAGCTATTCCTCCTGTGTTGAATGTGGTGGAAGATGTTTTGCAGGGCTTCCCTGAATCCTGACTCTTTGCCTCCTGCTCCTGTTAAGCCTGATAGGTATTATAGGGTGCTTGAAGCTCATAGGAAGTATTTGTTTAAGAGTCCTAGAAGCGGATCGAAACTATTTCTCAAGGGCCTAAAGGTGTTAGGGAGCTTCTGTGGTTAAAATCCTGTTCCCACTGATAAAGAGGCAAAGGGCCTTGGATGGGTGGGAAAAGAAAGTGTATACTTCTTCCACTCTCTAGCCATGAGCGTTGAATTGTCAGTTTCACATGCTAAAATATCAGAATTATCTCCTTTCACAATTAAAATCTAAGGTGGATGCTTTGGCGGAAGGTATTGAGTGTAAAGTTGCTGGACTTGGTTCATGTGTCTGGCAGGCAAGTGGGTGGCATTCTTTGCAATGTGGTTTTGATGCTGTACAGGCCTCCTCGAGGGTGGCTGCTACTAGTTCTGTTCATACAGGCATGCCTGGTTGAAGGATCAGAATTTAGCTGAGCATGTTAAGACAAGGATTTTGGATGCTCCTTTACAGTCTGATGTGTTGTTTGGATGTTCGCCTGTGGAAGCAGTTTAAAGAAAATGGAGGACAAAGCTAAGTCTATGCAAACTGTTAAAGATTTTTTGCAGGTGCAGCCACCCGAAGTTTAGTAGAAATTGGCCTGCTAAGGGGTGGACATATCCTGCTTATGATTCCCAATCTAGGGGTAGGTCTAGGCGTGGTAGGGGCAGAGCTCAAGGTTCTTTTAGGCCTAGAACAGGGGAGTTCACCTGCTCAGACTTCTGGGTGAGGGCAGGGGTCAGTCCTTTGCATTAAAACAGACCCAATGACCTGTCTTTTCAGCTGCCAGGAGATTCTGGGTCTGGCAGCTCGCGCTTTGGAGGAAGACTGTCTCTTTTCAAAGAAAATTGGGATTTAATTACTCAAGACAAATGGGTGTTGGATATCATTCACCACGGTTACAGATTTTATTTCCATACAATGCCCCTTTCAAAGGCATGCCCAGGCGTTCCTCCTCCACAAAGAAGGAGGCTCACAGCAAGTTTCTCAGGGTACCAGATGGGGGCCATTCAGCCAGTCCCTGTATCAAGAAAGGGGCCTAAGTTTTATTCTCAGCCTGTTCCTATGAGTACCAAGAGGGGCTGCGTGGAGGCAATTTTGGATTTATCTCTCCTCAACACTTTCTGGACATTCCCAAGTTCAAGATGTTGGCGTTACAGCTTTTACCTCTGCTGGGCAAAAGATCACTGGATGGTAACTTTAGATCTAAGGAAGCTTACCTTCGTATTGCCTATAAGAGCTAAGTTAGGAAGTATCTACTTGAGGTTTTAGAGAGCTGGAAATTCTCATTATCGGATTCTCTGCATTTGCCCTTTGGCTTATCTACTCGCCAAGAGTATTCCTAAAGGTTCTGGCTCCAGTGATAGCTTACTTCGAGCTTCAAGAATTCAAATCACTATCCTTACTTGGGCCGACTGCCTGATTCTACAGCTCCAAGAAAAGGAAGATAACTACAGCATCTGGAATATGTTATACTTGGTGTGCTAAGATGCCTAGGTATTCTGTGAGCGAAATAAAGTCAGTCTAGTACCCTCTCAAGACATGTGCTTTCTGGGTGTGAGGGCTGTGGAATACAGCAGCATAGATGGCCTTTTAACTTGGACAAACAAAAGAGTCTGTCACTTTGCTTCCATCAACTATCCTCATCCAGTCCGTGCTGACTGCAAGGACAGTCCTTCAACATTAGGGTTCATAGGCATCTTGTATTCTGGGTGCTTCCCCAATGCCATGACTGCATATAGGGAAGCTACAATGGTATCTCAAAAAATGTATGGACACAGCACTGCAGGATTTGGACACTGTCATTCCAAATAATACCTTGCCTTCAAAAGAATTTTGTGGTAGGCTCCAGGAATGTCACACCCTAAACAAGAGGACTCTCTGTGACGGCCAGAGCAAGAGTCAGATTTTAACGACAGATGCGCCCTGGACATTGGTTAGCAGGAGCTCATCTAAATGGAAAGTGGATACAAGACAAGTGGCCTGCCAGACTACAACATCTACATATCAACATGAAGGGAGATGTTAGCAGTCCAGTTTGCGTTAATGGCTTTCAAGGAGTTTACTTCTTCCAGGGCAGGTGTTGATTCACAACAGACAACACAACTGTCATGCCGGTACGAAATCAACAAGCAAGGGGAACACATTCTTATCCTCTATGCAGTAGCTGAAGCAATGATTTTATGGGAGACTGCGCTAACTTGCAACTAACTCTTCAGGCAAGGTTTCTGCCAGAACACAGAACTCCTTAGCAGATGTGTTAAGCAGACAAATCATGGATCCCCACGAGGTGGAAACTGGATCTTCATGTATTTCAGGAAATTGACAAGTGTCATGGGAACTCCAGACGCCAGATCTGCTTGGCTTCTCCACTAAACCACCAGCTGCCAAGGGAAATTATTGCACAGGAGGGTTTCATCACACAACTTGGAGAGAGTGGATGCTCTGTCTTTCAGTTGGAAAAACCTTCATGTGTATGCCTTTTCCACCTCTGCCTCTTCTTAAGGTACTATTAAAGGTCAGACAAGACAGGCCAGGATGATTTTTGATAGCTCCAGATTGGCCTCGGCAGCACTGGGTACCCACTACTCACGAGGTCTGGTAAAGCCTCCATGGCCTTTACCTCCTGATTCCTCATCTGTTATCTCAGAAGGGCCGGTCATCTGCTCAATGTCAAGCTTCACTCTCTTCATCTAACAGCCTGGCATATTCTGTGTTGAAACACAGCAGGTCTCAACTTCCTCAACAAGTTTTAAAATGTGATTATGGAAGCTAGAGACCTAGTACAAAAGTGTCACCTTGAAAAATGGAAGAGATTTTTATTTTGGAGTACAGCAAAAGAATTTGGAGATTTCTGAGCCTAATTTGAGTGTGGCTCTTCAATATCTTACTGAGTTATTGGACAAAGGTTTGTCCTTCTCTTCCATTAAGATTCATGCTGCAGCAATTTCAGCTCACTATGATTGTGACCCACCTTTGTTTTGCATCCTTTGTTCAAACCCAGTTTCTTAAGGGGCAAGGGAATATAAGACCCCGCGTGGGCTCCTACTCCTGCTTGGGATCTCAATTTGTGTTGGAAAACTTGCTCTACAACCTTTTGAAGGAGCCTGCAGCTACTGCTGAATTGAAATACTTGTCATGGAAGGCTACTGCTTTTCTGTTGGCTATTGCTTCTGCAAGAAAGGGTGTCTGAGTTGCAGGCCCTTATGGCAGTAGAGAGCCCTTTTTGATTTTCCATAAGGATAGGGTATCATTCGCATTACTAATCCTTCCTTTATACCTAAAGTGTGGTTTCTAATTAATGGCTTTAAACCAACTACTATTCATTTGCCTCCCCACATTTTATGCAGACCCTCAAAATAAAGGGGAAAGATTTTGCACACTTTAGATGTACACGAGCAATTCTGGGTTATTATTTAAGCAGGACTAAAGGATTTTTAGGCAGTCTCAGCAGTTGTTTGTTTCTTTTTGCTTTGAGTTCTGAGGCAAGCCTGTGTCAAAACAAACTATTTCTAGAGTGGATTGGCTTTTGCATTGCATTTTGTTATTCCCATCACTTGTAGGAGATTCCAGCTGGGATTAGGCCTCATTCCCACTAGGGCTACTGCCACTTCAACAGCATTTCTAGGGGGTGGCAGCTAAGGATATTTTGGGAAGCAGCTACTTGGGTTCAGTGCATACTTTCTCTAAGCATTATCACCTTCCTATCTACTCTAAGTCTAGGGCTGGTTTGCCACAGCTGTTTTGCAGAAGCATGTTGTCAGCTCCTGCTTCTTTATGATTTGCCAGCCTCCCTTGCACTCTGCTTTGCAGGATTCTACCCAATAGTAAGGACTGCAGCAATGGAAAGCGAAGAACATAGTACAGTTTGTACCTACCATGCAAATGTAGATGTTAAGTTCCCATTGCTGCAGTCAATACCTCCTCCTTCCCTCTCTGTGTTTAGGGGTGGTTGTGTAGGTGAGTTTACATGCTTATATTTTTGTATATATTCTTGTATATATTGTACGTATGTTTTGGTGCAGGTATTTTTGGGACTTGTCTTTTTAGGGTCTTCTGACATCTGGGGCAAGAAAAGACTGGCCTTCAGGGGATATGGCGTCGGTCATGCGCGTGCGTACCACTGGCGTGCCAGCGATCAGTCCTAATCGCCCTGACCCGGCGTAAACCCTTCTCTGGTATTCAGGCCGACTGGTAGCCGGACTATACCCAATAGTAAGGACTGCAGCAATGAATCCCTCGAACATCTACATTTATCGTAGGTACAAAACTGTACTGTACTCCTGCGGGCAGGCAGCGAGGAGTCAGCCAAATATGAAGTCTGGGTCGGCGTGTGTTTCATAGAACCCTGACGTCAGGCATGGGTATAAAGCTGACGGCCGGCGCCATCTTCTCCAGTCTTTCTTGCCGTGCGGTGCAAAGCAGTTAAGCTAGTTGTTGAGAACAGCGTGGTGTGATTGTCGTCGGTCAGTTTTCTACTTCTCTTCTCAAAGCTAATTACCCGTTGAAACTTTTCTTGCTCCTCGATGTCAGAAAAAAGTTAATTGTGTATAGATGTGGAAAACAAATACCTCATAAAGATTTCCCTCCTTACTGTCTACCTTGAGGCCCTGACCATGGCGTTTCTTGTTATGCGGTTCTGTACCCAGGTTTTAATTCTGCGCACTATCAAGCGCCCAGGTAGCTGATTGGGCCTTGTGAATTACTTGTTGGAGCTATTTAATTATAGAATGTCGTCCGGATACTTTACCGACTGCGGATTACAGAAGAAGCTGTAAAGACAAGGACAGGCCTCCGGTCCAAAACAGGATACTTTGCGGCGGGAGCCAGCTTCGAGGTTGGCGATTAGATCAGTGGCGCTTTTTGCAGCCCAATAGTCCGCCACTTCAGGCACCGATGGCGGCCGGACTCACATGGTGAGCCAACTAGGCCTAGTAATTTGTCTGCGGGACGCCGGACGTCGCTCCTTCAAGATGGATCGGAACGGCTATTGCGGGTACCCGACTTCTGAGGGGTCTTCAGGCAGCACACACATTACTATTTCCACAAAGACAAAAGCTGATCAAAGACTCCTGTTAAACCCAGACTTTCTGCTCTAGTTTCGCCGGGATTCAACTCCTAAGACTCAGAAGCAATTACTTGGGATGTTTGAGGATTTATTAACTTATGATTAGGGGCTCTCACCCTCCTCCTGACAAAAGGCCTAGACAGGATATCCCTTATGATCCCTCTGATCAGGTTTTCTGTATCTTCTGTTTCTTCCTCTGATCAGGAATACTCTTTTCCTCCATATGGTTAGGATGCAGAGGATTCTGTTCCCTCCTGCCTCTCCCCTGAAGATTTCTCTTTTGAAACCTTGCATGAGATGAGGAGCATTTTCATTCAGGAAGGTCAGGATTATTCTGCTTCAAAAGAGACTCAGGAATTCTTCTTCTCTCCCTCAGCACAGGCCTTTGGCTATTCCTCCTGTACTTGACATTGTGGATGATGCCTTCTCTGGAAGCTAACTTGAATCCTGATTCCAGACCGCCTGCTCCTTCCCTGGCCTGATAGATTTTACAGGGTCCCTGATTCCCATCATTCTTCCAAGAACCTTCTGCTGATCCTGGAAACCATTTACGCGGGGTTCCCAAGGCTGATCAGGCCGCCTCCTCTAGAATCTATCCCCTCTGAAAAGGATTCTCGTGCGCTTGGACAGGTGGGGCAAAAAGGTTTATACTTCCAGCTACCCTCTCTATTAGAGCTTTAAATTGCCAGTTTCACATATTTAAGTATCAACAGTTTCTTTTATCTGTTTTAAAACAAAGGATTTCTACCTTTCCTGCATGTGCTGAGGACAAGGGTACAGGATGTGTTGCATGCTACTGAACAAGTTAGCAAACATAGTTTGCATTGTGGTTTGATGCCTATGAGGATTCTTGCAGAGCGACTGCCTCTGGTACTGTTATCAGGAGACATGCTTGGCCATTGAGAGCAGAATTTACCTGAACAAGTTAAGGCAAAATTGCTAGATGCCCCTGTTCAGCATGATGTCTTATTTGGGTCTAAGGCTGAGGAGGTTATTAAAAAGATGGAAGAAAAAGCCAAGTCTATGCAGACTGTAAAAGATTTCTTGCAAGTACAGCCTCCTAGATTTTCCAGAAATTGGCCCTCCAAAATTGGTCTTTCCTCCTCTGACAGGCCTCAAAGGGAAGATACAGACGCTCCAGAGGTCGGGCAGGCTCAGGCCTCTTACAGATCTAGACAGTGGACTGCTTCTTCACCTAGAAGGGGAGAAGACAGATCTCAAACCCAAAGAAAACAGACTCAATGACTCCCTGTGGGCTTCAGGTCCTCCTTCCTGGATGCCCCTCTCGGAGGAAAACTTTCTCTTTTTTACCAAAATTGGACTCACATTACCCAGGACAAATGGGTGTTGGACGTGATTTTGAAAGGTTACAGATTCCACTTTCACACTCTGCCATGGCCTTCCGGCTGGCCAGATCTGCCAAAACATCAATGGACAGAGGCCTTAAATCAAGTGGACGCTTTATTAGCCTTAAGAGCCATAGAACCTGTTCCACCTCTAGAGGTGGGGAAAGGTTTTTACTCAAGACTTTTTCTGGTCCCAAGAAAACTAAACTCCTGGAGACCTATTCTGGACCTCTCAATATTAAACACCTTTTTGGAAATTCCAAAATTCAAGATGCTTACACTTCAACAACTTCTTCCAATGCTTTCACAAGATGCTCGGATGGTAACATTGGACTTAAAAGAGGCTTACTTACACGCCCCCATAAGGCAACAATGCAGAAAGTACCTCAGATTCAAGGCAGGCTCAGACCACTTCCAATCTCTGCACTGCCATTTGGCTTATCTACTGCCCAGAAATTTTCTTTTAAAATGCCTGGCTCCAGTTAGTGGCTTACTGCAGGACTTCAAAGGGG
>NW_025054952.1:0-8569 GCF_019279795.1 Protopterus annectens
TTTTTAAAGTTTTTCCTTTTTTTTGTTATAAGTATATTTCCATCCCTTATATACACACATATCAGTACTTACTTCTAAGCACGGGCAATAGCTTGTATCCAATTTTGCCAGGATACCATTCATTAGTTCATGTGGTGCATTTCCAGGTTGCTCTTAAAATATCAAACCAATATTTGTCCTGTTCAATTTACCAGCCTGTTGGCTGCATGCAGTGGCCACTGCTTGATGAACCACTCAACTTTTTAGCTTCATTCCACAGATATTTCCATGAAGGAAATCTGATGAATCTCTAAGCACTTCCGGCAACCCAAACACCCCTAGAATCAGTGATCTTGGAGTGGGGGGTGGGGAGCAGGGGAACATCCTCTAACGCTCTTAGTTTTTTTTTTAGTTTTTTTTTTTTTGGCGTGATTTTTTTTTTTTTAATTTTTAAAAAAATGTAATTCGAGCAGCTTAACTGTAACAATCGATCTCTAAAAGTCCAACTTTTAGAGATTCCCAGAACATTTAAGCGATTAAATAGATCCAACTACATCCATGCAAGCTAACCTCCCAGACCACTGCAAATGGTACTGCACAAGACCAAATGCTCTTAGTCTTTCACAATAACTCAGACTTCCACTCTTATGTAAGTCCTTGATGTGTTGGGCCAATACATTTTAAATATATATTTTTTTATCAAAGAATCAACAATGAGCTAAACAAAGTGTTGGAAACCTACTCAATATGTTGCATGTGGTTTAAAACAGCCCTTTTATTATATCTATCTATATGTGTGTATATATATATATATATATATATTTAAAAAACAAAATTTTTATTACCACGAATCATCTCGGAGGCTCCTCAGAGCCTTTAAACATTATCATCACTCTGTCTCTGTTACCATAGCAACCTGGGAGCACCTGTTTCTGTTAGTGTGTCTGTGTACTGCATATCAGAGGCTCACAATGCACCTGAAGCAAAGCTTCACTTCACTGCAATTTCAAGGCTAAATTCCCTCCCTTTCAGCGAGGCAGCAGCCAGGAAAAAAACGGAGAGCAAACAGATAACAAAAAAAAAAAAAAAAACTCCCAACAAGCCGCCACAACAAGAGATAACACATTCTTCCAGCCTTCTCATCTTTCACTCAGCAGATGTATAAACAAACTAGTCTCTTCCAAAATATCCCAAATCACAGTTTTATCCACCCCCTTCCCCTGGATCCAGGCTAAAACACCAAATGTCTCTTCCTAATACACAAGCATCAGTAAACCTTGTAACCAGTCACAAGCCGCATAGCCCACCTTCCCGGAGATGAAAACGGCAACATACAACATCTGACAGACACAGCTGCATCCAGACACACTATGTCAGGCTTAATCAAACAGTGCTCGAAGCTATGATAACTGCCATAATTGATATTAACTATGTTTAGACAGAATAGTAATGACATTTGTACTAGCTGCCAGACACGGCTGCATCCATGCACACCATATCAGCATTGATCAAAAAGCACTCGAGGATATGATACCTGCCATAATTGATATTAACTATATTTAGACAGAATAATGATGACATTTGTACTAAGAGCTTGCTACTATTATTTAACCAGGATATACAGAGTCTATATTACAATGACGAACGCTTAAATGTTCAAATCTGTAAAGGTCGACCTTTACAGATCGAACAGTTAAACATTCAAAGTTCTAATAAACTAAATTTAAAAACAAAACAAATAGAAGTAATGGGTTATAGCAGGGGGGCAAGCCCCCCACACCCCCCACACCCCCGCTACTTAAATATACCAACTCAGAGATTGCACTTCAGTGAACTTTTAGTTATGTACTTACCATAACTTTAGATGTATGGGATCCATCTCGCCTACATTCTCTACAGATGGGTTCGGAGCCGATCCTTGGCTCCGACTCAGTCTTTACTACTATAGAAACGCCACTTGTCTCTTATTGGCTGAGTTACCTCATATCCCAGGATGCACCATCACTACCTCCCCAGATCTCGTTTGTTCGCACTCATATCCACAGAGACATACTATTGTCATAACATACTCAGGTCTTTCAAAGAGAGGAAAGAAAACAGATTCGGACCGTCCGGTCTCTCCTGATCTACTACAAGGCAGGGGGATGGAGGGTGGAGTTGTGGCCAATAGGAATGTAGGCGAGATGGATCCCATACATCTAAAGTTATGGTAAGTACACCAACTAAAGATGTAATGTGATCCTATCCCCATAAGCTCTGCATTCTCTACAGATGGGACAAGCGTCCCTAGCACCTAATTCGGGTGGCTCATTGGAAAACACTCCTGAGTACTGCTTAAGGAACCGAAGGAAGCTCGACCCCTGGATGCCACATCTAATTTGTAGTGAGAAACAAAGGTGTGTGAAGATGTCACGTGCATTAGCAGCCGCTGAAATATAAACTAATAGAGAGCTTGGGAATGAAAGGCTGCGAAGTGGCCATTGCTCCTAGTGGAATGAGCTTTTATGGGAGCTATGAAGGCTGCTTGTTTGAGATAGAGATAAAAGCATTGAGTGATGCAGTCCCTGATCCACTTGGCAATAGTGCCTTTAGTGATGGCTTTACCCTAATCTGTTATCTGAAAGGACACAAACAGTTGATCGATTTTCGACTTTGTGCCGCCTGTGTCAAATAAAGCGCAATTGCCTGTGCACATCTAAGCAGTGAAAAATGTATTCTAGCTCTGTTGGAATATTTTACAGGAAAAGAAGACCGGCAGCTCCATTGTTGGTGCTGTAGAACCAAAACTAGAACAAACCTTGGGTATAAAGGATGGGTTTGTCCTAAAGAGATACTCTATCCTTGTGGAACACTAGGTAAGGTGGTTTAACACATAGAGCCTAAAGCTCTGAAACCCGTCTTACTGAAGTAATAGCAACTAGAAGTGCAGTTTTTCAAGAAATTTGAAAAGGTGCATGAAGGTAGCTGCGGCTCAAAGGGTAAGCGAGAGTTAAGGCACCTAGCCTGCCGTTCAGATCCGCGGAGGTGCAGGTTGGGAAAGCTGGGGGTCGTAAAATGACTAGCTCCTTTAATAAAGGCTTTACAAAGCTTGCTTGCAAGCTCATTATAAGGAAGTTGCACATTTTCATAGAAAATTAGAAATAGCCGCCGTAATTGGTACCTTAATGGTAGATACTGAGCAGCCTTGCTGCTGGAGAACGAGGAGGCCAAAATTTAAAATTCGTGCCTTTCAGAATACCGAAGAGGCTGTCATTGGGTCCTAATCCTCGGAGCTAAGAGCCCCAAATAACAAATCTCTTTTCCATTTACTGCTATATATTTTTCTTCATTATTAAGTCTTGTGCCAAGAGCTGAAGACAAAATGTGTATGACTTCAGGAGCCAGAGGTGGGTCCCTAATTATGGTTGGAAGAGGGTAGCCAGGCTGTCAGCAACTTCCTTCAGCGAATGGAGAGGACTGATGGAGTTGTCCTGACTGGTGAGTCAGCTGGGTCCGGAACTTTGTCGAAAACCAAGGACCCTCAATGCATATCTGTGAAGGAAGGGAACCAGATTTATCGAGGCCAGTAATAGGCGATTAAAAATCATCTTGCTTTTCAAGTGAATAGCCTTCTGAATGCATATGAGGAGAAGGGAACGGGTGGAAGGCATAAAGCAGGCCGGAGGCCAATCGTGGGACAAGAAGCGTCCTTAGAATCCCAGTGGGGTTAGGTGAAGAAGTGATGACCGCCGCATTGAGGGGTTGCAACCAGAGATACATGACAGGGGACTCCCATCTCGTGAAAATCTGTGTTGTCACTCTGTTGTTCAAGGACCACTCGTGAGGGGAAGATAGTTCTGCTCAGTCTGTGACTATGTACAGTTGGACTTCCCGGATATGTGCGTTGCCATTAGAAAATACTTGGTAACAATCGCCCAATCCCATACTCTCATGGCCTCTCTGCTGCAAAGGGATAGGACCTGGTTCACTCCTTGTTTGTTTTAGGTACCAGACTACCGACATGCTGTCGGATTGAATGGCAATTGTACCCTGGGGGAGGTGATTGTGCAGTGCCTTTTAGCTAAGAACACCGCCCTCTCATCTCCAGGATATTGATATGAAGAAGACTCTAGAGTCAGGTGCCACGTGCACTTGGACCCGACCTGTCCAGATAATGAGCCCCCACACACCCTGTCTGGGAGGCGATCAGCGTAGTCAGCGTGATGGCAGAGGGAGTGCGCGGGACGAAGGGTCGCAGCCTTGCCAGTTCAGGTTGGGGGTTATAAAGCCTGCCCGGAGATCCTGTTTGCAAGTGTCGTGATCAGAATGTGGTGACTGAGGGGAAGGTCCTGATAAGACCACTGGGACCGAGAGGAGCCACTGAAGTATCCTCATGTGCAACACTTTAGGGACCAGAAGAATGGTGGCTGCCATGTGGGGCCCAACAGTTGCAGAGACCATTCACTTGCTGGAAGGCGACGGTACCTGAGGAGCAGAGTTCGGGACTTGGGACTGTAGCGTTATGATCCCTTTCTGCAGGAAGATAGGCTAGCATCTGCCTTGAGGTCATTTCTGCACGATGAACAGAATCGCAGCTGAGATGGTTGCAATACCCAGCTGATTTTGACCAATTGAAATTGATTCCTAAAGGAAAGGTGCCCAGTGTTATCGTGGCTGCCAAATTTTGCAAAGTAGATGCCTGGGAGGCGGCGGCAGTTAGGGAGCCAGTCGTCTAGGTAGTGGAAACACCTGAATCCTAGACTTCTCAGAGCTGGGCAGTCATGATTTGCCAAACATTTAGTGTAAGCCACCCTGGGGGCTGTGGTGAGACCAAAGGGCCGGGCGCTCGAGAGGGTGAAATGACTGTCTCCCAGGCTGGGCGTAAGTGTCTCCTCGGCCTTGATCCATCAGAATGTGATAGTAAGGCGTCTTTGAGGTCTATAAGAGCACATCAGACTCCTTTCTCCAACAGTGGGAGAATGGTTGTAAAGTGACCATCCGGAATTTGGACTTTTTACAAAATCGGTTGGAGTTGCTGAGATCCAAAATGGGTCTCAAGTCCCAGTCTTTTGGCACAAAAAGAATCTTGAGTAAGTCCCTGATCCGGCCTGGTCTGCGGGGACAGGTTGGATGACGCTCACTTACAAGAAGCAGCTTTGAAACTTCTTCCGGCTGCATGATCCGCTGATGATGACTGGGTGGTGGGTCCGGAGTTCTTTGGACTGATGGGAAATTGGTTGTGAAAGGGGATGGAAGTAACCTCGGCAATGATTGAGCACCCATTGGTCCTGAGTAATGTCTTTCAGGCCTTTGGGGTGCTTTGAGAAAAGCTGACCCCCGACTGGCTCGGAGCTGCATTCAGTCGGGCACTCATCAGGGATGCTGGAAGGAGGAGGAGGAGCCACGAAAGGACTCGCGGTCCTCCAGTGTTGCGGGGGCCTCCGCCGCCTCTGGGAGCCAGCGTCTCCCTGAAAAATTTCCCCCTCCTCTGCCTGCTCAGGGGATGGCTCCTGCACTCTTGCGGCCAGATAAGGCTTGCTGAGACTTACGGAACCACATCTTCCCTCCCTCCTGGCCTTGGGATGGGCCTGAGCAGGAGAGTGGAAAAAATGGGCCCCTCGGCGGCCGTAAGGTCTTACCACTCCTGCTACTTGGTGGCGAGTCAACGTGTCCTTTACCTTGGGACCAAACAAAGAGGACCCATCAAAGGCGTTGGCAAAGGAAAGACAAAGGCCTCCATAGAAAATGACACAGGCGTAACCAGGCTTGTCTCCAAGAGCAACACCTGTTCCGCCGCCGCTCCTGCCTCGCCCAGCCGGCCGCATGGAAATGAGCCTCTGTGGGAATGAGATTAGATAAAGAGGATAGGGTAGCCAACTGAGAATTAACTGTCTGAGTTAATTGATCAGGTAGAAGTTACCAAGAGGGCATCCGACAGCTCCTTGGTCTGATCCTCTAGTAGTCTGGTGAAGTGTGCCAAGTAATTCAGAGACCTTAACGTAAAGGAACCGGCTGGGCGGGTAAAAAGTGCGGCTTGCACGTGCCGATCCATGCTCCTAGACTCCTTAATGGGGGATGGATGGGCGTGAGAAACCTCCTGCCACATCTTGTTGGGTGGCAAATGCCACCACCATAGCATCTACAGCCACACCCTTAGATAAGAACTCCTTGTCCGGGGTGCTGAGAAAAGAAAACTTATTAGGGCAGAAAGCTGGCACGGTTCCACAGAATCCGGGTGTTCCCACGCCCTTGAGAGATCAAATCCAGAAGCTGCAAGCTCGGGCGGAGACACTAGGAGGCGGAGAGCTGAGCCCAAGAGCCTTGAGGAACACCTCCAACTCCCTCAAGCGGAAGGGGTTTGGATTGCTTAATCGTCGCCCTCAATGTTTAAGGATTTCTAAGATGTCAGCATAAGGAGACATCTTCGATGACGACACAGGGGACCCCTCTGCATCATCCGAGGTCAATTATCTGACGTGAGGGGACTCGTCCAGAAGTCGACGTGCTTCCTCTTACACAGTCTCTCTCTCTTCCTGGGTGGTTCCTCGAGAGGAGAGAAGTCGGGAGGAACCTCCAGGAAGAAGGAACCACCAATGGGGTAACCTCAGGCCCAGGGCTCCAGCTGTCATGAGACAGGGGACTCCAAAGCATCAGATCACCACATCAAGGAAGGGGTGGTGGTGGAAAGGTCGAAGTGGCCAAGAGAGGATTTGGCTAAGGCACTTCTCATGGCATCGAGAGGCAGGACCCCCAGAGATCCTGGGAAGGGTGCTATCGAGCCACAACAGCAACAAGGAGCCCCCGCAGCGGCAGCGCTTTTAGAGAGAGACTCGGGAACCCCGAAAGAAGGTCCGGATCCCGAAGCCTCCCTCCCCCGGGGCCGACTGAGAGGAAGTGTAATTGTGCAGACCCACGACCCAAGACGGAGTTGAAGTTAGAGTCAGAGCCCGATTCCGATAGCCGGACGGATCCTCAACACCCGACTCCAACGGCACCGAGGCTGTCGGAGGGAATGGTAATGTAGAGGAAAGGATCGGCTCCAAAGCCAACTGGGCAGGAGTCGATATCAATTAACCAAAAGGACGGTGACTGGAAGAAGCTGCAGTACCCTGTCTACGTCCGATCCGGACATCCTTGAAGAGCGGAGAGACCGATCGGGTCAGTCGACTTCTCCAGCTGGCTCCGAAAAGTAGGGGACCGGCTCATTTTGAGCTTTCGAGGCGTGTCGGCGATATCGGTATGAGGGAGATCCCACTATTGCAATCTCCCTCGGGCGATGTGAACTCGGCTCCGAAGAGGAAGTGTCTGAAAGCGGGCTTCGATGCCTCGCCATCGCTCCCGAAGTCAGTGGAGCGATGAAGGTGACCCTGCTCTCGATGTCAGGCTCTTGACTCCAAGGTCAGGGGAGTCGAGGCTGGAGAGCATCGAGGCAGACGTTCCGCCTCGGCGGCACAGCCGAAGTCCGATGGAGCCGGCCTTGAGGAAACTTCTGCCCTAGACTTTTGGCTGTCGGTTCCGGCCGGGCTGGTGGGAGCCGAGCAATGATTTTTCTTCTTTGCAGCAGGGAAGAAGAAGAGGACAGTATGCTTCTCACCTCAGCCAGAAGGGCAATGAGCCCTTTTAAAATCAATTTGTTTTCCTCTCTTGGAGGACTACGAGAGGAAAAAAGCGTGGTGTCAAGCCTTCTAAGACTCACCTGTAGAGTGTTTGGGGCCTAAACAATAGACACGGGGAATGATCATCTGTGACTGACATTTTATAGCTACACTTGACATTTTTTTTGAGAACCAGAGAGGGTCTATGTTCTTTTAGCCATGGTTTAGAGCCAATTAACAATACAGAACTAGCAAGACAAAAGAAACACTGACAAACAGCTGAAACTCTAACTCAAAGCGCCGCTAAGGTGAGGGCTAGGCCCTCTAACAAATGGAACCTTCCTACTCGACATTGACAAACACAATTTACCACAAAAATTATTTAAACACTAACATTTTATAACCAACAATAGCTATTTAAAACAGCTTTTGGGTGAAGATTTCGAGAAAAAATCTGACAGAAAAGATTTCCAAACTAAGAGGTACTTAGCTGAGCCAAGTCGAGACCACGTCTATGCTGGAAAGCGGCAAGCGAGATCTGGGGGAGGTAGTGGTGGTGCATCCTGGGATATGAGGTAACTCAGCCAATAAGAGACTTCCGTTCTATAGTATGGCGCCAAGTCGGGCCGAGGATCGGCTCCAGAACCCCATCTGTATGAGGGAATGTAGGCGAGATTAGGATCACATTACATTCATCTACAGTGCGGAAATGGAAAACTTCCATTCCCTACACCCTTGCACGATCTTGGAGTGGGGGGGGTGCAGAGCTTGTCCCCTACTTAAGCTGCTTAGTTTTTTTTTGGTGATTTTTTTTTTTTTAATTTTTAAAGTAATTGAGCTTAACTGTTAGAGTCTCTAAAGGTCAACTTTGGGGAATTGAACATTTAAGCGATAGGTGGAGTCTAATATAGACCCGATATACATGACATTTCTAAATCATACTTTAACTGGATCTCATGAAGCTCAACTTTTAGAGATTGTACATTTACATCGATATAGATGGAATTAGTTTTTTA
>NW_025054953.1:0-7824 GCF_019279795.1 Protopterus annectens
TGCAAAAGATAAGCAAACAGCTCCAGTATGCAACTATTCAGCTGAAATAATTTCAGAGATAAGGGACTAAGACTTTAAGGCACAGGGAATCCCTCCAGGCTAAGAATTCCACACTGAAAAACAATGAAGAGAAAAGAATAAACTAACTGGAGACAGGAGAGCTCAGAATTTTCAGTCAACAAATAAATGAGCAGATAAATGTAGCACTATTTTTAACACAATATTCAATGAAACAAACAGAAAAAATAAAATTCAGTACTATCTTATAACACTGCAAGTTTGTACTTGTCTCAGTTTGTAATAAAGTTGATGTAAGGTATGCAAAAGCTAACCAAACAGCTCAGTATACTACTATTCAGCAGAAATAATTTCAGAGACAAGGTACTAAGAGTTTAAGGCACAGAAAATCCCTCTAGGTTAAGACTTCTACAGCAAATAAAAAAGAAGGGAGAAGAATAAACTAACTGCAGACAAGAGAGCTCAGAATTTTCAGTAAACAAATAAATAAGCAGATACATGCAGTACTATTTTAAACACAATATTCAATGAAACAAACAGAAAAAATAAAATTCAGTACTATCTTATAACACTGCAAGTTTGTACTTATCTCAGCATGAAATAAAGTTGATGTAGGGTAAGCAAAAGCTAACCAAACAGCTCCAGTATGCAACTATTAAGCAGAGAAAATTTCAGAGATAACGGACTAAGACTTTAAGTCACAGAGATTCCCTCTAGACTAAGACTAGTACACCGAATAACAATGAAGGGAGAAAAATAAACTAACGGCAGACAGGAAAGCTCAGAATTTTCAGTAAACAAATAATTAAGCAGATAAATGCTCAACTATTTTAACACAATATTCAATGAAACAATAAACAGAAAAAATAAAATTCAGTACTATCTTATAACACTGCAATTTTTTACTTATCTCTGCTTGTAATAAAGTTGATGTAGGGTATGCTAAAACTAACCATACAGCTCTAGTAAGCAACAATTCAGCAGAAATAATTTCAGAGAAAAGGGAATAAGATTTTAAGGGAGAGAGAATCCCTCTAGGCTAGGACGTCTACAAGGAATAGCAATGAAGGGGAAAAGTATAGACTAACTGCAGACAGGAGAGATCAGAACATTCAGTAAACAAATAAAAAAGCAGATAAATGCAGTACTATTTTAAACACAATATTCAATGAAACAATAAAGAAAAAATAAGATTCAGTACTATCTTATAACAGTGCAAGTTTGTACTTATCTCAGCATGTAATAAAGTTGATGTAGGGTATGCAAAAACTAACCAAACAGCTTCAGTGTGCAACTATTAAGCAGAGAAACTTTCAGAGATAAGGGAATAAGACTTTAAGGCACAGAGAATCCCTCTAGGCTAAGACTTCTACACGGAATAACAATGAAGGGGAGAAGTATAAACTAACTGCAGACAGGAGAGCTCAGAATTTTCAGTAAACAAATAAATAAGCAGATAAATGCAGTACTATTTTAACACAATATTCAATGAAACAATAAAACAAAAAAAATAAATTCAGTACTATCTTATAACATTGCAAGTTTGTACTTGTCTCAGCCTGTAATAAAGTTGATGTAAGGTATGGAAAAGCTAAGCAAACAGCTCCAGTATACAACTATTCAGCAGAAATAATTTCAGAGATAAGGGACTAAGACTTAAAGACACAGAGATTCCCTGTAGGCTAAGACTTCTACACCAAATAACAATGATGGAAGAAGAATAAACTGCAGACAGGAGAGCTCAGAATTTTCAGTAAACAAATAAATAATCAGATAAATGTAGTACTATTTTTAAAACAATATTCAAAGAAACAGTAAAGAGAAAAACAATTCAGAGCCATCTTATAACACTGCAAGTTTGTACTTAGCTTGTAATAAAGTTGATGTAGGGTATGCAAAACCTAACAAAGCAGCTCCAGTATGCAACTATTCAGCAAAAATAATTTCTGAGATATAGGACTAAGACTTTAAGGCACAGTGAATCCTTCTAGGCTAAGACTTCTACATCGAATAACAATGAAGGGAGAAGAATAAACTAACTGCAGACAGAAGAGCTCAGAATTTTCAGTAAACAAATAAATAAGCAGACAAATGCCGTACTATTTTTAACACAATATTCAATGACACAACAAACAGAAAAAATAAGATTCAGTACTATCTTATAACACTGCAATTTTTTACTTATTTCAGCTTGTAATAAAGATGACTAAGGGTACGCAAAAGCTAACCATACAGCTTCAGTATGCAACAACTCAGCAGAAATAATTTCTGAGATATAGGACTAAGACTTTAAGGCACAGAGAATCCCTATAAGCTAAGACTTCTACACCGAATAACAATGAAGGGGATAAGTATAAACTAACTGCAGACAGAAGAGCTCAAAATTTTCAGTAAACAAATAAATAAGCAGAAAAATGCAATACTATTTTAACACAATATTCAATGAAACAATAAACAGAAAAAATAAAATTCAGTACTATCTTATAAAACTGCAAGTTCATACTTATCTCACCTTGTAATAAAGTTGATGTAGGGTATGGAAAATGTAACCAAACATCTCCAGTATGCAACTATTAAGCAGAAATAATTTCAGAGATAACGGACTAAGAATTTAAGGCACAGAGAATCCCTCTAGGCTAAGACTTAAACACTGAATAACAATGAAGGGGGGAAGAATAAACAAACTGCAGACAGGAGAGCTCAGAATTTTCAGTGAACAAATAAGTAAGCAGATAAATGCAGTACGATTTTTAACGCAATATTCAATTAAACAAACAGAAAAAATAAAATTGGGTACCATCTTATAACACTGCAAGTTTGTACTTATCTCAGCTTGTAATAAAGTTGATGTAGGGTATACAAAAGCTAACCAAACAGCTCTAGCATGCAACTATTAAGCACAGAAAATTTCAGAGATAAGGGACTAAGACTTTTAGGCACAGAGAATCCCTCTAGGCTAAGAGGTGTACACCGAATAACAATGAAGGGAGAAGAATAAACTAACTGCAGACAGGAGAGCTCAGCACTTTCAGTAAACAAAGAAATAAGCAGATAAATCCAGCAGTATTTTAAACACAATATTCAACGAAACAATAAACAGAAAAAATAAAATTCAGTACTATCTTATAACACTGCAAGTTTTTACTTATCTCAGTTTGTAATAAAGCTGATGTACAGTATGCAAAAGCTAACCATACAGCTCCAGTATGCAACAGTTCAGCAGAAATAATTTCAGAGATAAGGGACTAAGACTTTAAGGCACAGAGAATCCCTCTTGGCCAAGACTTCTACAGTGGATAACAATGAAGGGAGAAAAATAAACTAACAGCAGACAGGAAAGCTCAGAATTTTCAGTAAACAAATAAATAAGCAGATAAATGCTCTACTATTTTTAACACAATATTCAATGAAACAATAAACAGAAAAAATAAGATTCAGTACTATCTTATAACACTGCAAGTTCGTACTTATCTCAGCTTGTAATAAAGTTGATGTAGGGTATGCAAAACGTAACCAAACAGCTCCAGTATGCAACTATTCAGCAGAAATAGTTTCAGGGATAAGGGACTAAGACTTTAAGGGACAGAGAATCCCTCTAGGCTAAGACTTCTACAAGGAATAGCAATGAAGGGGAGAAGTATAAACTGCCGACAGCAGAGGTCAGAATTTTCAGTAAACAAATAAATAAGCAGATAAATGTAGTGCTATTTTTAACACAATATTCATTGAAACAATAAAGATAAAAAATAAAATTAAGGACTATCTTATAACACTACAAGTTTGTACTTATCTCAGCTTGAAATAAAGTTGATGCAGGGTATGCAAAATCTAAAAAAACACTTCCAGTATGCAAGTATTCAGCAGAAAGAAATTCAGAGATAAAGGACTAAGACTTTAAAGCACAGAGAATCCCCCTAGGCTCAGACTTCCACACCAAATAACAATGATTGGAGAAGAATATACTAACTGCTGAAAGGAGAGCTCAGAATTTTCAGTAAACAAATAAATAAGCAGATAAATGCAGTACTATTTTAAACATAATATTCTATGAAACAATAAAGAAAAATAAGATTCAGTACTATCTTATAACAGTGCAAATTTGTTCTTATCTCAGCATGTAATAAAGTCGATGTAGGGTATGCAAAATGCAACCAAACAGCTCCAGTATGCAACTATTCAGCAGCAAAAAATTCAGAGATAAGGGACTAAGACTTTAAGGCACAGAGGTTCATTGTAGGCTAAGACTTCTACACCAAATAATGATGAAGGGAGAAGAATAAACTAACTGCAGTCAGGAGAGCTCAGAAGTTTCAGTAAACAAATAAATAAGTAGATAAATGCAGTACTATTTTTAACACAATATTCAAAGAAACAATAAATGGAAACAATAAAAATTCAGTACTATCTTATAACACTGCAAGTTTGTACTTATCTCAGCTTGTAATAAAGATGATGTATGGTATGCAAAAGCTAATGAAACAGCTCCAGTATGCAACTATTCAACTGAAATAATTTCTGAGATAAGAGACTAAGACTTTAAGGCACAGAGAATACATCTAGGCTAAGACTTCTACATTGAAAAACAATGAAGACAGAAGAATAAACTAACTGCAGACTGGAGAGCTCAGAATTTTCAGTAAACAAATACATAAGCAGATAAATACAGTACTATTTTTAACACAATATTCAAAGAAAAAAACAAAAAAAAATAAAATTCAGTACTATCATATAAAACTGCAAGTTTGTACTTATCTCAAGTGGTAATAAAGTTGATATAAGGTATGCAAAAGCTAACCAAACAGCTCCAGTATGCAACAATTCAGCAGAAATAACTTCAAAGATAAGGACTAATACTTTAAGGCACAGAGAATGCTTCTAGGCTAAGACTTTTACACAGAATAACAATGAAAGGAAAAGAATAAACTAACTGGAGACAGGAGAGTTCAGAATTTTTAGTAAACAAATAAAAAAGCAGATAAATACAGTACTATATTAACACAATATTCAATGAAACAATAAACAGAAAAAATAAAATTCAGTACTATCTTATAACACTGCAAGTTCGTACTTACCTCAGTTTGTAATAAAGTTGAAGTAGGGTATGCAAAACGTAACCAAACAGTTCCAGTTTGCAACTATTCATCAGAAATAATTTCAGAGATAAGGGACTAAGACTTTAAGGCACAGAGGTTCATTATAGGCTAAGACTCCTACACCGAATAACAATGACGGGAGAAGAATATACTGCAGACAGGAGAGGTCAGAATTTTCAATAAACAAATAAATAAGCAGATAAATGCAGTACTATTTTCAACACAATATTCAATGAAACAATAAAGAGAAAAAATAACTCAGCTTGTAATAAAGTTGATGTAGGGCATTCAAAAGCTAACCAAACAGCTGCAGTATGCAAGTATTCAGCAGAAATAATTTCAGATATAAGGGCCTAAGACTTTATAGCACAGAGAATCCCTCAAGGCTAAGATTTTTAAACCGAATAACAATGAAAGGAGAAGAATAAACTAGCTGCAGACAGTAGAGCTCAGAATTTATAGTAAACAAATAAATAAGTAGGTAAATGCAGTACTATTTTTAACACAATATTCAATGAAACAATAAACAGAAAAAATATGATTCGGTACTATCTTACAACACTGCAATTTGTACTTATCTCAGCTTGTAATAAAGTTGAAATAGGGTATTCAAAAGCTAACCAAACAGCTCAGGTATGCAACTATTCAGCAGAAATAATTTCATAGATAAGGGACTACGACTTTAAGGTACAGAGAATCCCTCTAGGCTAAGACTTCTACACCGAATAACAATGAAAGGAGACGAGTAAACTAACTGCAGACAGGAGAGCTCAGAATTTTCAGTAAACAAATAAATAAGCAGATATATGCAGTATTATTTTTAAGAAAATATTCAATGAAACAATAAAGAGAAAAATAAAATTAGTCTTATCTTATAACACTGCAAGTTTGTGCTTATCTCAGCTTGTAATAAAGTTGATGTAGAGTATAAAAAGCTAATCAAACAACTCCAGCATGCAACTATTCAGCAGTAATAATTTCAGAGATAAGTGACTAAGACTTTAGGCTCAGAGAATCCCTCTAGGCTAAGATGTCTACACCAAATAACACTGAAGGGAGAAGAATAAACTAACTGGAAACAGGAGAGCTCAGAATTTTCAGTAAACAATTAAATAAGCAGATAAATGCTGTACTATATTTAACACAATATTCAATGAAACAATACACAGAAACAATAAAACTCAGTAATCTTATTACACTGCAAGTTTGTACTTATCTCAGATTGTAATAAAATAAAATATTGTAACTAACTGCAGACAGGAGAGCTCAGAATTTTCAGTAAACAATTAAATAAGCAGATAAATGCTGTACTATATTTAACACAATATTCAATGAAACAATAAACAGAAACAATAAAATTCAGTAATCTTATTACACTGCAAGTTTGTACTTATCTCAGATTGTAATAAAGTTGATGTATGTTATGCAAAAGCTAACCAAACAGCTCCAGTATGCAACTATTCAGCTGAAATAATTTCAGAGATAAGGGACTCAGACTTTAAGACACAGAGAATCCCTCTAGGCTAAGACTTCTACACTGAATAACAATGAGCAGAGAAGAATAAACTAAGTGCAGACAGGAGAGCTCAGAATTTTCAGAAAACAAATAAATAAGCAGATAAATGCAGTACTATTTTTAACACAATATTCAATGAAACAATAAACAGAATAAATTAAATTCAGTACTATCTTATAACAGTGCAAGTTTATACTTATATCAGCTTGTAATAAAGTTGATGTAGGATATGCAAAAGCTTACCAAACAGCTCCAGTATGCAACTATTCAGCAGAAATAATTTCAAAGATAAGGGACTAAGACTTTAAGGCACAAAGAATCCCTCTAGGCTAAGACTTCTCCCCGAATAACAATGAAGGGAGAAGAATAAACTGTAGACAGGAGAGCTCAGATTTTTCAGTAAACAAATAGATAAGAAGATAAATGCAGTACTACTTTTAACACAATATTCAATGAAACAATAAACAGAAAAAATAAAATTCAGTAATCTTATAACACTGTACATTTATAAGCTGAGGCTTGTAATAAAGTTGATGTATGTTGTGCAAAAGCTAACCAAACAGCTTCAGTATGCAACTATTCAGCTGAAATAATTTCAGAGATAAGGGACTAAGACTTTAAGACACAGAGAATCTCTCTAGGCTAAGACTTCTACACTAAATAACAATGAGCAGAGAAGACTAAACTAAGTGCAGACAGGAGAGCTCAGAATTTTCAGTAAACAAATAAATAAGCAGATAAATGCAGTACTAATTTTAACACAATATTCAATGAAACAAAGAGAAAAAATTAAATTCAGTACTATTTTATAACACTGCAAGTTTGTACTTATCTCAGCTTGTAATAAAGTTGATGCAGTGTATGCAAAAGTTAACCAAAAAGCTCCAGTATGCAACAATTCAGCAGAAATAATTTCAGAGATAAGGACTTAGACTTTAAGGCACAGAAAATCGCTCTAGGCTAAGACTTCTACACTAACAATGAAGGGAAAATAATAAACTAACTGGAGACAGGAGACCACAGAATTTATAGTAAACAAATAAATAAGCAGATAAATGCGGTACTACTTTTAACACAATATTCAATGAAACAATAAACAGAATAAAATAAATTCAGTACTATCTTATAACAGTGCAGGTTTATACTTATATCAGCTTGTAATAAGGATGTTTTAAAAAAACCAAAAACCGATAACAT
>NW_025054954.1:0-9504 GCF_019279795.1 Protopterus annectens
TTCCAACCATCCAGGGGTTTTGAGGCAAGTATGAATTACAAATCTGGCAATATGATGGTAGGTGGTGGAGAGGGTTATTAAGATCACGTTTGCTGAGAAGCTAGTATTGGTGAGGCATATATTAGGGTGGAGATGAGATGGGTGCGAGCAATGGTTAATTTTGCATGTGGGGTAAGAAAGTTCTTGATTCTGTACATTGACCCAAGTTTCTTACGTTAACTGTCTTAATAGTTTGGGCAATGTGCATGTCAGTTTAAGCTTATGGTCAATAGTGACACCAAGTAGTTTGGTATGGGGGGCGGGGTCAATGATGGTGCCATTAGAGGATTCCACAAAAAGGTCCTGGGTTATCAGGTGGTAGTTCTTGGGGTAGGGAAGTGGTGGACGTGGGGAAAAATAGAAGTAACTTGGTTTTAGTCGGGTTGAGTAAAGTTTCCGATCAGAGAACCATTGTTCAACTTTGGCAAAACATTGCTGGAGTAGCTGCTTGGAGATTTTGAAGAGATATCGGAGCACATCAGGGTGGTGTCACCTGTATATTGCATACAGGTGGCTGCGTCGTTGACTGTGTTCAGATCATTTATGAAAATAGAAAAAAGAAGAGGACCAAGTATGGAGCCTGTGGAACACCAATATTGTTTGAGAGCAGATGAGATATATTATTTTGCCATTGTACTGCTTGTTTGCCTACCAACAAAGGTAATCCTTAAACCAGTTTAGGGCCAAGTTGTCAAGATGAAGGGTTTGCAGGGTATATAGTAGTAGTTGGTGGTTAACCATATCGAAAGCTTTCGATAGGTCAAGAGGGCAGAGGATGTTAGTTTTTGTTACGGTTACTATTGACTGAGTCTACAAAGGAGAGGAGGGCAGTGGTAGTACTGTGGTGGGGCGGGAAGCCATGCTGAGTTGTAGACAATAGATTATGGAGGGTAAGGTAGTGTAGGAGTTGTTTGTGAACACACCGTTCCATGATTTTAGCTAATGGAGACAATATTGCAATGGGTCTATAGTTAGCTGTTTCTGTGGAGGAGCCTCCCTTGTGAAGTGGAATGATGTATGAAATTTTCCAAATAGAACAGTGGCTTCAGTAATGGATCTATTAATCAGGATTGATACAGGATAGGCAATGGCATCTGACGATGTTTGAAGGTATTCCGCTGGGAGGTGATCGGCCGCTAGGGTGGTCGGTTTCAGTTTTTTTAATAGGGTACGAATGTAGGAGGTAGAAACTGGTTGTAATTTGAAGGAGAGAGAAGCTGTGTCGACAGGAGGAGTTAAGGAGGGGGAAGAGGTGGGTAGTTGATTGGCTAAGGATTGGATGGTCTCAGTAAAAAAAGTGTTGAAGGTATTGGCTACTACTTCTGGTTCTTGACCAGTAAGATTCTCAGGGGTTGGGGTAGTTGTTTTACCAGGATGGAGGAGGTTATTAAAACCAGCCCAGTACTTTTTAGGGTTAGTCTGATGTTTGTCCTGGAGGTGACAGAAGTACTGTTTTTTATCTCGAGTTATGTCAGTTTTCGTGGGGTTTCTAAGCTGCTGAAATATTATACGGTCTAGGGGAGTTTTGGTAGCTCTCCATTTGTGCCAAGCCTGGTCACGGAGTTTGATTTTTGCTTTGGTTTCTTTTGTTAACCAAGGAACAATGCGGTCTTTGGCTCTAATTAGTCTATTAGGGGCATGAGAGTGGAGAATGTTTAAGAATGTGTCATTAAAGTATGACACGCTCTCGGCAAGGGGAAGAGTATTTAGGATAGACCAATTGCAGGATTTAAGTTCCGCAAGGAATAGTTCTGGGTTGAAGTTTTTCTTATTTCTAACAAGTTTGTGTAAGGGTGGGTTGGTGCAAGAAAGTTTGTGCTTTAAAATGTAAGTGACAAGGTGGTCGCTAAGGTCATTAGGGAGGGTACCAGTGGCATAGTTGATTGGATCTTTATTAGTGAGAATCCAGTCAATCGTGCTCTCTTTTTGCTGAGTATTACCAATTCTAGTGGGAGATGTAATATTTTGGGAGAAGCCATGTAGGTTGATTAGATAGGGATTTGACTTAGTGGAGCAGTGGGACCAGTCAATGTTGAAGTCCCCTAGAACTATGGTTTCTTGAGGGCAGTTAGTTGCTAACCAACTTAAAGTTTGTTCAAGGTTTTCATGGTTCTTCCCTGGCGGAATATAGATTACAAGATTGATACATTTTTGGGTGTTAATACAAATCTTAAGTGAAATAAGTTCTAAGTTACAGACCTGGGGAGGATGCAATGGGTTTATAATGATGTTAAACGTGTTCTTAAACATGACAGCTATTCCTCCACCTCTTTTGGTTGTCCGATCCTCCTTAAGATATTATAGCCAGGTGGGAGAATTTCTTCATCCTTTGTGGCAGGTTTGAGCCATGTTTCTGATAAGCACATGATGTCTGGGGAGTGTGTAGCTATTATAGCATGTAGGCTATGTATTTTGTTGTTAATACTTCTCAAGTTGAGGTGAAAGGTGAGGAGGGAGTTAGTGGGTCTTTGGGGTAATGTTGGGGTGACAACAACTCGATTGGTGTTAGGGCCTGGATTCGGGTGAATGTCACCATACTGGGTTATACAGAGTTTTAGGTGCTCTAGGAATCTTTGGAGTTTGACCAGTAATTTGAGGTGGTATTTATTTTTGGTTGGGCTAGGGTAGTGAAGGGTTAGATGAGTTTTAAAGAGACCTTGTGTTTTGCGGTGGAGAGTGGATGCAATGGTGTTTGGGGAAAGGTGAGTGTATGGGGTGAGTGTGAGCCTTGGGAAAGGAGATTTTTAAGAGTGATTGTTGTTCATACCTTGTTAAGCTATGGGATAAGAAGAAGTAAAGTTAGTGAGAAGATGAAAGTATACATAGTTTTGACCATGTCGGTGAAAGAGAGGTAGCTAGTGGGCTGGGGATGATAGGAGGGGTTTCTAAATTTTCTGGGAGTTGTCTAGGAGTGAGGGAGGGCTGTAAATTGGAGGACAGCCGTGGTGGGAGGAAGAGAGGGTGGGAAGGGCAAGATATCACTATAAATTTAGGGATAGTGAGGCGGGTGGGATAAGGGGCAGGGTGGGGGCGCGAGAGCCCGGCAGCAGGCAGCGGAGGCGGAAATACCCAGAGTTTGCAGGGCCTTAGAGGCAGCCAGATGCAAGTCTGTGGGTTAGGTGCAGGATAGGACTTTCTTGGATGCAAGGACCTGAAGACTTGGCAGGCTAGTGTATGGCTGCCAGTAGATTTGAGGTCCTGTTTAATTTCCTGCCTCCAATACCTGCCCAGAGTTTGCAGGGCCTTAGAGGCAGCCAGATGCAAGTCTGTGGGTTAGGTGCAGGATAGGACTTTCTTGGATGCAAGGACCTGAAGACTTGGCAGGAGCTAGTGTATGGCTGCCAGTAGATTTTGAGGTCCTGTTTAATTTCCTGCCTCTAATACCTGCCCAGAGTTTGCAGGGCCTTAGAGGCAGCCAGATGCAAGTCTGTGGGTTAGGTGCAGGATAGGACTTTCTTGGATGCAAGGACCTGAAGACTTGGCAGGCTAGTGTATGGCTGCCAGTAGATTTGAGGTCCTGTTTAATTTCCTGCCTCCTAAACTTTATTCTGTTTAGCTTCACTGTAATTATTGGTATTTCCTTAACAGTAGAGTCCTTAACAAGATGGGAAGTTCAGGGTCTGTGCATTTCCCCGATCAGCAATGCCACGAACCGGAGAGCCACGCGAGTGTGGTATAGAGGGGGTTCCTGGAGTGAGAGAAAGGAGAGATACAATTTTAAAGACACGTTGCATGCAGTCGCTAGCCTGTGTTGAGCAGCAGGTTGTTATTTCTAGAGTTAGGTAAAGGTAGGCAGTAGGGGAGAGGTATAAAATCAGTTTGCAGTTCCTTCTACAATAAACTTCACTTTACGCTATGCACAGTACAATGGTGTTAGCTACTTTGATCAGTTGAAACAGTGGAAGGCAAGCAAATACAGCCAGTTTTGCTAGTTCCGAAAGTGATAAACACTAGTATCTCACACAGTACACACTAACACAATGTTTAAGCACAATGCGATAAACACTGCTTGTAGATGTTAGGGCTAGTTTAAACTAAAAGAGCCTATAACAGCTCGAACACTACCAGAAACAGAAACAATCCAATGCAGGTTAACACACGCTACAATACAGCACAGCGTAGAACACAGATTTCAGATGTTAAAAAGCAGTTGTAGCTTATAGCCTATAACAAACACCAACACTACTATAATCATTACAGTGCAGGGGTGAAACACAATTAACTGATCACAAACAGTAGTTTGAGACTGTAAGCGTAATAACGGGACCACTACCATAAACAGTACATTGCAGAGTAAAGCACAGTTTTCGTTAGGCGTAGGATAGTCAGCCGCCCTTTTGGTGGGCGACTCAAATACAAACTTTAAAGGATGATACAGAGGGTAAAATAAGATCAAAATAGTTCTGTTGAATGTACCTTGCGATGAGGCGTCCGGGCGTCCGATCCGAGAGATAGAACAGTTCCAGCAAGTCTAAAAGTAAAAATGGCGGAGTCTGGCGGGGAATATGAAAACTCCCTGACGTCAGTGATACCTGCCCAGAGTTTGCAGGGCCTTAGAGGCAGCCAGATGCAAGTCTGTGGGTTAGGTGCAGGATAGGACTTTCTTGGATGCAAGGACCTGAAGACTTGGCAGGCTGGTGTATGGCTGCCAGTAGATTTGAGGTCCTGTTTAATTTCCTGCCTCCTAAACTTTATTCTGTTTAGCTTCACTGTAATTATTGGTATTTCCTTAACAGTAGAGTCCTTAACAAGATGGGAAGTTCAGGGTCTGTGCATTCGCACCGTCAATGCCACGAACCGGAGAGCCACGCAGTGTAGTATAGAGGGGGGGGTTCCTTGCGATGAGGCGTCCGGGCGTCCGATCCGAGAGATAGAACAGTTCCAGCAAGTATATCAAGTTTACTGGGACCCTATCTCCCTAAAGAGACTCAGTGTATGTACATTGTCCTACAATATGTTTTACTAGTATTTACTTTAACTTGAGCAGCATTTCTACCTCAGTACATGTGAAAGCAGCCTACCAGTGGTCTCTGTACAGGCCCCCCCATCCTTGGCTTACTATCTCACAATCTACTCCACATACTTACCTCTATCTAACTTCTATATACTGAACTTTTTAAGTGGAACCTCTTCTCCTGACAGTGCACCTCCCTCCGTTCTCCACTAGGTGGCAGCATACTCTCTATATTTTAAGCCCAGTAATACATTCCAAGAAAGCTCTATTTTTTTATCTCCCCTCACACATATACCTGCTTTAGTAAGTGTCACTGTCCCTCACCAAGACAGCTGTACTGTTTATCTCTCCTTACACATATACTTGCTTTACTAGAAGGTTTTTCCCCAGTAATTTTAGGACACTAAGAGTTTTTATTATAAAGAAAGTTTGTAATTCATTTACCTGCACCCCCACAGTAGTTCTCCTTCTCCTGCCTCAGGTCACTGATTGTTTCTGGGCCTTCCCGCCTTCCTGGCTCTTCCTGCTCCATTCACCCTTTGGGCTCACTCCGCTCCTTTACCCTGCCCCCAATTTCCACCCACCCCCAGTAGTCCTAGCTTTATACCTAACTCTATAATCCCTCCCCAACTGCTCAGGACACTCATCACTATTAGGCCCTCCCTACTCTCCAGCCTATCAGGATACACCCTACACCCTCCCACTTTTTCACCCTGCCTACTTCTCTATACCACACCCCCAACACACAATCTCATATCACCCTTCTCTTTTAATCATTAACTATCTCCCATTACCATGCTCAGCCTTCCTTCCAAAGTACTTCTCTACTCTCCCTTCATCTTATTTCTACTAGCACTATACCATCTAACCTCCTATACTAACTCTCATATTCCCTCTCCCCCTTTGACTCCCCAGCACCATTACACATCACGCTTCCACAACATCTCTGTATCTTTAGTTCCCTCCCACTCTCTCCTTCTCTTAAAAATAAAACTTTTTCTAATCACTATCAACAACTACAAACTTAAACCAACTCACTACCAACATTATCTACCTAAACAAAAATCAAATAAATGTATCCCCAGCTTTACCAGTCTTCATTTAGCTGGTGACATACACCCCAACCCAGGCCCAAATTTCTCTCCTATTAATCAGTCTTGCTCCAAAAATAAAACTACTCATAAAAACCTCAAATTCCTCACAATCAATGCACAAAGTTTAAAAAATAAATTAAGACTCTTCAATGCCTGGCTCTCCCATAACTCCCCAGACATAGCTGCCATCTCTGAAACCTGGCTAAAACCACACATTAATGACTCTGAATTCCTACCTCCAGGATTTCATTATCTGCGATCTGATCGTACTAATTGAAGAGGAGGTGGAGTTGCCCAAATCTACTCTAACCTCCTAACTATGACCCCATTCCCCAACACCATCCCCTCTTTTAATAATGCAGAACTAGTCATTGGTATACTGAAAATAAATAACCACAAAAGCATCTGTATTATTTCCCTCTACATTCCTCCTGGTAACAATACCAATACTTTAGAAGACATCCTCTCATGGTCCTCTTCTAACATTAAACTAGAAACCTTCATTATGGGAGATGTAAACATTGACTGGGGAAAAATCAGCAACCCTAATCCCTCCATTACTATCAACCTATTCAACTTCACTCAACTTACAAACTCAATTACCAGACCTAACAAAACTAACCCCCCAGGCTCCATACTTGACTGGATACTAGTATCACATCCTAACAAAATTATAAAATATAGTGTCTATCCTGACACTCTAGGAGACCACCTCCCTGCCTTCTCCATTTGAGCCACTCCCTCCTCACCTCCCTCTCACCACATTATTCAAACTCTTAACCTAATTAACTTTAATTAAACTACTTTCTCAAACTCCCTGAAGCTAACTAATTGGAACCCCCTAAAAACTTTGCCTCTAGACAAAGCTGTTGATTATTTCAACTCCTCATTCTTAACTATCCTTAACTCCCAAGCCCCAATAAGATGAAAAAGAATCAAAACTAAAACCACCCCTTGGCTCAGCAATGACACTAATAAGATTATGCTTCAAAGGGATAAAACCTGGAAAGCCTACCTTAAACACAAACAACCTGAATTATTCCTTAAGTTTAAACAACTAAGACATCTTACCAAAAAACTAGTCATTACAGATAAAAAATCCTACTACATCAAACTACAGGAAAACCACACAAGAAATCCCAAACAGTTCTGAAACTCCATTAACTCCCTCCTTAAACCAGGTACAAAAAACAATCCCTGTCCTGACACCAGCAAATCTGACATAGAAATTGACTCACTATTCAATTCCTTCTTCACCTCCTCTATCGCAGAACTAACCAAGACTTTCACTAACAGCAACCCTACCCCCAAATCTACCTTCCTCTCCCTTTTCAGCCCCACAGATTTTCAACCTCAAACCAGTACCCACCAACCTAATAAAGAAACTGCTCTATAAACTAAAGCCTTGCTCCAATTACCCTGATAACATTCCTTCCTCCTTCCTAAAGATAGCTTCTGACTCCATAGCATTTCCCATTAGCATCCTAATAAATAGGTCTCTAATCGAATCCTATGTACCCAAACTCTGGCATTCTGCTTTCATTCTTCCACTTCACAAAGGAGGCAAAAATTGTAACATCTCCAATTTCCATCCCATTGCCATCCTCTCCCCTATATCCAAAATCCTAGAAAAATGTATCCGCCTACAGCTCATGCCTTTCCTTACTGAACACCAACTACTATCCCCAACCCAGCACGGCTTCCACCCTGGTCACAGCACTAACACTGCCCTTCTCTCCTTCCTTCACTCTGTGAACTCTGCACGTGACTCCAGTAACTTAGTGTCATCTGTTCTACTAGACCTATCCAAGGCCTTTGACACCATCTCCCACTCCCTCCTTCTAAGCCACCTCTCTGACCTCAACCTGAGCCAAAATGCTCTTTGCTGGTTCTCCAGGTACCTGTCAAACAGGTCCCAAGCTGTGAAGTGGGGCCAAGCTACATCTACCTTCCTTCCTACCCCTACCTGAGTACCCCAAGGTTCCATTCTTCACCCATTACTATTCAATATCTTTATTAACAACTTTCGTAAAGCCATCCCCAACACCATTATCGTGCAATATGCTGATGATTCCACTCTGATCTGCCAAGCCCCTAATCTAACAGAGCTCCAAGCTCTAACCCAAACAGCATTTTCAACCACTGAAAACTGGATGTTCCAAAACCATCTCTCTCTAAATGCCAACAAAACTAAGATCCTACTCTTCTCCCCCTCCAAATTCTCATCTCTTGATAAAAACTATTTCCAAATTACCAGCCTTAACAACTCCACGATTGAAATAGTAATCTCCACTAAACTTCTTGGAGTGACAATAGATGACCAGCTCAAATTCAATACTCATATTCAACTAAACATCAAAAAAACACACATAAAACTTGGCCTACTGTATAGAAACATCCACTTTCTTTCCCCTTCCACTAGACTAACCCTTGCCTCTACTTTCCTCCTTCCATCTCTGCTATATGGTGCCCCTCTACTCACTAACCTATCATCTACCCTTACCTCCAAATTGGAACAATGCTACAATAAAATCTCTAAATTTGTCACTAAATCCAAATCCTCCTCTCATCACTCCACCTCCCTTCACTTTCTAAACTGGCTTGTACTCCCAAATCATCTTAACTTTCTTCAACTCTCCACAGCTCATAAACTACTCTACCATCCTACTAACTGTCCTTCACTTTCGAATATTCTTCAACCCTATACTCCCCTCAGATCCCTTAGATCTTCTCACCAAAACCAGATCACAGTACAAAAACCAAAGCACCCAGCAGGCCAACTTCTCTTATCCTTCACCCTTGCTAAAAAAATGGAATGCCCTACCCACCTCCCTAAGAACCTGTAACAACCTAGCCAACTTCAAAACCCAACTTTATTCTCACCTTTATCTGAATAGGATATGCAACTGTACCCTTCAACCAACACCTGTCCAATTATCCCCCCCTTTCTCTCCAGGCTAACCTCTGTAACTTCCTAATCCTCCTCTAAGCCCACTTTCAATTCTAAATGTAGTAGCTACTAAAGCATTTTTCCTCTTTATGCTTAAACCACCCTGTCAAACCTCCTTACCTTCCTCTCCTCATCTAAAATACCAACTGCATAAGCTTCTAGACATTTAAAATTTTAATGTTTTAATTTTTTCTTCTTTACCTTTTCTTTGCTTTTTATACATATGGCAATCTTTTTCCCACTGAACTCAACTGAAATTGTAAATACTTTTTGCTTTGAGCAAGCTGATATTTGTATTGTAGTCTAATTCTGTACAAAACTGTAAATTGTAATGTTATCTGTGTCTTAACTCTTTTTTGTAATTAAATTGTTGTTAATGTGGAGCTTTTCTCCCCGGGCCTCCACTGAAAACGACCCCCCAAGCCCAGTGGACCTCCCCGGTAATCAAACTGAAATAAATAAATAAA
>NW_025054955.1:0-7804 GCF_019279795.1 Protopterus annectens
ACAAGTTCTGACCAATTTAAATGGTTTCCAAAATATAAAAGCCAAAAATTCAAAGACTTGCTCTCATGGTAAATCACTTACTCTGAGACTTGTTCTCAAAGTGACTAACTCCTTGAGCAAGTCTTTTGGAATCTGTCTAAAGTAAGTCACTTTTACTGAGAACAATTTTTGGAATCAGGACAGACTTAAAAGAATAAGTCAGATAAAGTCTTTTGGAATCAGGCCCATAGTCTAAGTAGTTTCACAAGGCTCGGGATGTCAATTTTCTAAAATTATTCACTGCTCTTACAGTAATTTTGCTGTCTTCTGCATTCATCAGCAAGATATTGGTCATAATCTGCCCATCTGCATGACTGCATGGGAGTCACTCCCTTCAACAGTTCATAGGCACAAAAAAGAAATCTGAGGTGTTAAACATGCGACACTGGTCTCTCATGTTTCCAGAGACATTTCTGTTTTATGTCATTAAACAGCAAACGAACTTTTTCAAAAGCGGAAGAAAACACTGATGAGTGATAAACCACAACTAATAAAACACAAATATCACTTGAAAAGCACAGGAAAGAGGTGTACATATTAAGTGTACACAACTTTAATTCTGTGCTTTGCATCAATCTGAACTTCTTCAGAAATACAGAAACTCTCAAACTACTGAAACATATATACGGGATTTCTGGCATAGGGCTGCGGACTGCAACTCAAAAATAAAAGAAGAAAATGAAAGAAAAATGAAAACTAAAAATAATTATTTTTCAAAATTGCGGACTTGCTGCATAGACCGAGTCCGACTACTGTCGGTCTATCTGCATGCTCAAGGCAGTCGGCCGTCCATAGGGGACACAAGGGGCGTCTGTGCACTTACAGTGCACAGACTCTCAGGGTTATGGGTTCCGGACTGCAAGAGCAGCCAGGGACTCGGGACAGCATTAGGGATCGTCAAGGAGCATTATGATCTCATCGGGCAGGAGCATTAGGATCTCGTGGGTCTTTCAGTATTGCGCGGGAAGGATGTACGTTAGCTGGATATATTCAGGTAAGGTGCCTTTTAATTTACAATGTTTATTTGTATGGTGCTTATGCTTTACTGGAGTTTGTGCTTTTTAATTTACAATGTTTATTTGTGTGTGTATGGTGCTTATGCTTTACTGGAGTTTGTGTATGGTGCTTATGCTTTACTGGAGTTTGTGTATGGTGCTTATGCTTTACTGGAGTTTGTGTATGGTGCTATGCTTTACTGGAGTTTGTGTATGGTGTGCTTTACTGGAGTTTGTGTATGGTGCTTGTGCTTTACTGTGTGTGTGTGTGTGTGTGTGAAAATGCCCCAGGTGCTTATGGTGGTGTGGTAGGGAATGCCTCAGGCTTGAACCCTGTACCCTGTATGCAGGTGTTAAAGACTTGAGTTCCCTACCCACCACCATTTGTAAAAAAAAAATTCAGATTTTTGCCTCATATTCGATCTGATCTGTTCCTCATAATATCTGTGGTTTGTAAATGTTGCAATGCTTGATATTTGATGGTGTAGTAGTAGCATTGTTGCCTCACAGCTGCAGGTTTTTGGGTTTGATTCTTGGCTGGGGTTCCTTCTTTGTGGGGTCTGTATCTTCTCCCTGTGTTTGTGTGGGTTTGCTTTTGTGTCCTCCCATGTTACAAAGACATGTCTGCATTATTTCTTCCTGGGCCTCTGCTGAAAATTGTTTATTTGTTCCAAGTCAGACTGTCCTGATTAAAAAATGTTAAATAAAATTGACAGGCATTTGAATTTCAGACTTAAGGGTTTCTGAATTTTAATTCCTTGCATATTTGATGGTGCAATGGTAGTATTGTTGCCTCACAGCTATAGGTTTTCTGGTTTGATTCTTGGGTGGGGTGGCTTCTGTGTGGAGTCTGCATCTCCTCCATGTGTTTGTGTGGATTTGCTCTGGTGCCCTGCCATTTTACAAAGACGTGTCTGCAGTTTTAATCCCTGCTGAAAATTGGTTTTGTTCTGTCCGCAGTAAAATTGACAGGCATTTGAATTTCAGACTTCAGGTTTCTGAATGTTTAATTCCTTGCATAATTGATGGTGCGTGGTAGTATTGTTGCCTCACAGCTATAGGTTTTCTGGTTTGATTCTTGGTTGGGGTGGCTTCTGTGTGGAGTGTGCATCTCCTACCTGTGTTTGTGTGGATTTGCTCTGGTGCCCTGCCATTTTACAAAGATGTGTCTGCAGTTTTAATCCCTGTGTCTCTGCTGAAAATTGTTTTTGTTCTGTCCAGTAAAATTGAGGCATTTGAATTTCCAACTTCATTCTTCAGAATACATAGTAGCACAACCTTTTTTTTTTAGCAATTTTGAAGTTTATAAGATGAATATTTTAAATTTGTCCCTATTTTTGGGACTGTATTCATTATTGCTTCTCCATGTTTTGTGTAAGGTTGACAGCTATGGCAAGAACTGAATTCACTGAATATGTTTGAGGGCTGTATTCCCTCATTACTGGGTTTGTCCAGGTGTTTTGTACTAAGAGGTTGACAGCTATGGTGAGAACTGAATTCACTAAATGATAGCCATTTAAGTTTCAGTCTTCCTCTCTTTTACAAAGCAGCTGATGTGGCGTAGTGGTATGTTACTCTGACTGTTTTTTGCTCAGGGACCTTGGCAGTAAAATATATGGTGGCAACACAACATTTTATTCTAGCAACTTTCCAAGATTATACAAACAATGTTTAATGTGTCCCTGTTTTTGGACTTTTGACCCCCCCCCAATACATTTTGGCTTTTTCCAGTTTTCTTGAGCTGCGAAGTTGAGATGCAGTTGAGTATTGAATAGATTTTACAAGGAACTGAGAGCTGCAGGGGAATAGAAGTTTAGTGCTTTGCCAAGTTAATACTATAGCACAACAGGCTGTGTACTTGCGTTTGATGCAGAAGGTTGTGGGTTCTACTCCCACAAGGGGTAGATGCTGCCGTACTGAGAATGTTCTCCTTGGTGAAGATACTAACTATGAGTTCGTTATCAGTTTGCCATCCATTTCCTCTTGCAATAATATTACTAGCTTATCATTTTTTTAATGTAATATAGACAATTTATTCCTGAGGGGCAACAGACACTTTATATTTCGATGAAACCATGAAATATAAAGGTGATTGCTAGCAGCAACCACTTCATTAGTTACAGATTTCTTTAATGTGGAATTATTTAGATGACTTAAAACTTTTCAAAAAAAAAAAAAAAAAGGGGGGGGGGGGGGGCTTTTTTATTTTACTGATAAGGGGGACTGTGGAATTGTGCATATTTACTAATAAGGTGGACTGTAAGGTTTTTCAAAAATTACTATAATTGGTGATTTTTTGAAAATTTTAAATATTTTGTTTAGGGGTGATTGGTTTGCTTTGTTACTAAAAATGAAAAAACTTTTCCCCTGAAAAAGTTACTTTTGAAAGGAATTAATTTTTCAATGGGGGGTTTCAAAGGCAATGTTGTTTCATTGCAAGGAATGTTAAAACAAAAATTAACATCTGCCACTGGCAAAATTATTTTTTTAATGGGGTTTCAATGTGTTTCAATGAAGGAGTTTAACAGAAATTTTAATGCAAGTTTTCTTTGAATGCATTGTTTTGTTTCAATGATTGTTTTGGCGAAAAAAAAAAAATAAAACTTTCAAATGAAGTCCAACTCATCATAGAAGTAAAGCAGTATGCACATTAGTGTTTATGGTAAATGGAGTGAAATAGCCAAGTATAATGGTTCATTGGAATGGCTGCAGGCCCCCCTTTTTTTTTGGGGGGGGAAAAAAACAGACAGGGGAAAATATACCTCCCAACTGTCCCGATTTTCAAAGAATGAATAGATTTTTGCCTTATTTTTGGTTTGTTCATAAAATTTGTAGTTTTAATTCCTAAATGATTTGCCAGAAGTCACTCTAAGTTTCAGACTTCATAACCTTCAAAAAAATGCATGTTAAAGAAAGAGCTGTTCTATTGTCTCAATTTATACAAGAGCAATTTTAGTACTGTTTATATGTCCAAATATTTTTGGGCCCTTTTTCAGTTTTTGCATTAACAGGTTGAGGGAATGCAAATAAATTGCTTTATAGAATTGGCAAGAACCTCTCAACTGTCAAAATTTTTTGGCTCAAATTTTTGGAAAAAAACATGGAGGGTTTACAATTAAGAAATAACTGTAATAATCAAAGTTATAGATTACTTGAAATGTTAGATTCTTTATATTTTGTCAGCTGCTCAAGGTAGCATACTAATATTAAAGTGCCCCTTTTTTGACGGGTAGCGGCTGTTTTGGGTGTCTATTTTATTTTTTTGCATAATTTTTGTCCTTTTTATAAAATTGTGTTTTTTGGCAAATTAGTGACATCACTAAAGACTGAAGTTAAAAAATGACAGACATTTGAGTTTCAGATTTTATACCCTTCAGAAAATTCATACTAATGCAAGACCTATTCTATTATCTTTCTAAGTTTATTAGAGCAATATTTAAAAATTGTCCTTATTGTTGGGCCTTTGTCCCACTTCTGTGTATGGCTTTGTCCAGATTTCTTGCTCTTGAGGTTGAGAGGTATGACAAATGTGTCAGGGCCATCACAGAGAGAAAATTTTTGTAAATGCTTGTTGCACTCCCCATGTAGTGACTCTGGATGTGTCCAAGCAAGGCAAAGTGGATCTACCTTGGATGGGGAGGACACACTGCATAAGTACTACAGTGGCTTTTCATCTGTCCTTGATTTTGCAGAATGGTCTGGTTTCTGTCATATTTTGTACTGTTGATTTATGCTTATTACTCAAAGTGTCTGTTGCTCTGTGTTTAAGTAGAAATTTTTAATGAATAAAAGCTTGTCTGAGATCTAAGATGCAAGTAAGCTTTAATAAGCATACTTTTAAAAGAATTGCCAACATTGAAAGCCTTTTTTTTGCCATGCAGAGAATACTTGACTAGATAATGTATAACCCTTTGGGGTATTGGACAGGATTCCATTTTTTTAAAAAAGCTCATTACACTTGTTGGAGACTTCCAGTCATCTCTACAGACTTTACCCGTAAACTAAACAGAATCCCAACATGTTTTATAACCTGTACAGTAATCCTTTAAGCAATGTATCTTGAGCTTGTTTCTTGTTTGCTTTTCTTTTTTACTTTTATTTTTTTCCCCCATGAAACAAGTTGTCAGGCAGCAGGTCTTTTTGGATAAGAAACATTTTTACAAGTGGGGGCATCACATAGATTTCTACTTTCAGCATGTTACTTGGTACTTTAATAAAGCTGAATATATTATAATTAGACTGCAGTGGGAAAGTGGTTTGAGTTGAGTGCTTCTGGTTTTCTTATACTTGATTTTGACTGGCATTCCAGTAATGTTTTTAAAAAAGTAATTTATTTTTCATGCCTCAAAACCTTTTTTTTCCCATCTAGATATTAAGTAAGCTGTCATGCACCCAATGCATTGAAATATTTTTTTTCTTCTACACTTCACTTTGTCTTGATTGGACTTTCATAATGATGGTTTGCCACCCAGGGCAGCATATTTAATTAAAGTTAGTTTTTTGTGGTTTTTTTGCATACCTCCTCCTCTTTCTGGTTGACCACACCCCCTCCCCTTGACCCCACCCACTCACCTGTCTCCTGCAGCCCCCCTGTGTTTTGGAGCCACCAGCCGCCACTGTTGTTATAGATCCCCCACCATGACCTAGGACCCTCACTCCTCGTTCCTGGGGACATTGTAGCTTGTTATAGATCCCACACCATGACCCAGGACCCTCACTCCTCGTTCCTGGGGACATTGTAGCTTGTTATAGATCCCCCACCATGACCCCAGGACCCTCACTCCTCATTCCTGGGGACATTGTAGCTTGTTATAGATCCCCACCATGACCCAGGACCCTCACTCCTCATTCCTGGGGACATTGTAGCTTGTTATAGATCCCCCCATGACCTAGGACCCTCACTCCTCATTCCTGGGGACATTGTAGCTTGTTATAGATCCCCCACCATGACCCAGGACCCTCACTCCTCATTCCTGGGGACATTGTAGCTTGTTATAGATCCCCCACCATGACCCAAGACCCTCACTCCTCGTTCCTGGGGACATTGTAGCTTGTTATAGATCCCCCACCATGACCCAGGACCCTCACTCCTCATTCCTGGGGACATTGTAGCTTGTTATAGATCCCCCACCATGACCCAGGACCCTCACTCCTCGTTCCTGGGGACATTGTAGCTTGTTATAGATCCCCCAGTATGACCCAGGACCCTCACTCCTCGTTCCTGGGGACATTGTAGCTTGTTATAGATCCCCACCATGACCCAGGACCCTCACTCCTCGTTCCTGGGGACATTGTAGCTTGTTATAGATCCCCACCATGACCCAGGACCCTCACTCCTCGTTCCTGGAGACATTGTAGCTTGTTATAGATCCCCCAGTATGACCCAGGACCCTCACTCCTCATTCCTGGAGACATTGTAGCTTGTTATAGATCCCCCACCATGACCCAGGACCCTCACTCCTCATTCCTGGGGACATTGTAGATTGTTATAGATACCCCACCATGACCCAGGACCCTCACTCCTTGTTCCTGGAGACATTGTAGCTTGTTATAGATCCCCACCATGACCCAGAACCCTCACTCCTCGTTCCTGGGGACATTGTAGTTTGTTATAGATCCCCCACCATGACCCAGGACCCTCACTCCTCGTTCCTGGAGACATTGTAGTGTGTTATAGATCCCCACCATGACCCAGGACCCTCACTCCTCATTCCTGGAGACATTGTAGCTTGTTATAGATCCCCCACCATGACCCAGGACCCTCACTCCTCATTTCTGGAGACATTGTAGCTTGTTATAGATCCCACACCATGACCCAGGACCCTCACTCCTCGTTCCTGGGGACATTGTAGCTTGTTATAGATCCCCACCATGACCCAGGACCCTCATTCCTCATTCCTGGAGACATTGTAGCTTGTTATTGATCCCCACCATGACCCAGGACCCTCACTCCTCGTTCCTGGGGACATTGTAGCTTGTTATAGATCCCCCACTTGAAAAAGGACCCTCACTCCTCATTCCTGGGGACATTGTAGCTTGTTATAGATCCCCACCATGACCCAGGACCCTCACTCCTCATTCCTGGGGACATTGTAGCTTGTTATAGATCCCCACCATGACCCAGGACCCTCACTCCTCATTCCTGGGGACATTGTAGCTTGTTATAGATCCCCACCATGACCCAGGACCCTCACTCCTCATTCCTGGGGACATTGTAGCTTGTTATAGATCCCCACCATGACCCAGGACCCTCACTCTTCATTCCTGGGGACATTGTAGCTTGTTATAGATCCCCACCATGACCCAGGACCTCACTCCTCATTCCTGGAACATTGTAGCTTGTTATAGATCCCACCATGACCCAGGACCCTTACCTCGTTCCTGGGGACATTGTAGCTTGTAATAGATCCCCCACGATGACCCAGGACCCTCACTCCTCGTTCCTGGGGACATTGTAGCTTATTATAGATCCCCCCGATGTCCCAAGACCCTCACTCCTCGTTCCTGGGGACATTGTAGCTTATTATGATCCCCACCATGACCCGGACCCTCACTCCTCATTCCTGGGGACATTGTAGCTTTTTTACAGGCCTGGCATAGGGCTGCGGACTGCAGCCCCCCAAAAAAAAAAAGAAAAAAGAAAAAATGAAACTAAAAAAAATTATTTTCAAAATTGGGACTTAATGCATAGACCAGTCCGACTATGTCTATCATGCTCAAGGCAGTCGGCCGTCCCATAGGGGACACAGACGTCTGTGCACTTTTTCAAA